>NW_027175339.1:0-105000 GCF_028021215.1 Eschrichtius robustus
AACGGTCAAAAGTGCCATGCTGCAAAAAGTGTCCAAACCAGAAATGCAGGACAGGCCATGGAGAAATGGCAGCCTTGCTACGCTGATGGGCGGGATGTAAATTGCCAACAGCCACTCTGGAAAAGTGTACGGTGTGTCCTGAAACATCGAAAAAACACAGCTTAAGGAGCATAGGGCACGTCCACTCATGGGCGTATAAATTGGGAAAACTAAAAATCAGCAAGACACAGGCACCCCAAAGTTTAGGGCTGCTCTGTTGACAAGAACCTCCACTTCATGACACCTTAAATATCCCAGGAAAGAGAAAAATGGATAAAGAAGTTGTGGTCCTTATGTACAATGGTATATCACTCAGACATGAAATCAATGTCATAAGGCTAGTAGAAGCAAGATGAGTGGATTTAGGTACGATGATCCTAAGTGAAATAAGTCACACAGAAAAAGACACTTATCATAAGCTATCACTTATAGAGGGAATGTAAAAACCGCTACACTTGAACTGAATTACAAAACAGAACAGAGTCACACGTTTAGAAAACACACTATGGCTGCTTAACGGGAAAGGTGAGGTGGGGTGATGCATAAAACAAGGGTTTCAAATTCGCTCAGATACCGTTCCATACACCCAATATGTAATAGACAAGACCTACTCCTTGCTCAGTGAACTGGACTCAACACCCCCTATTCACCGCACAAAAATATATGTGACTAGTAATAATCTTAAAACCTATGTATTGATATCTGTCTGGAAGTGAGTCAAGTGGGTGTAAAGCCACATAAACACAGCCGTGAAAAGCAGCTAAACCCCATTATAAAAATAAATTACTTTTAAAAACCCATAAAACAAAGACAGTGAAAGAGAGAGAAATTCTTACAAAATTCGTTCAGAGGCTGTGATGCAACCTGGATTGACCATATCTAGACCCACAGCTGGATGAGACATAAGGGTGGACACTCTAGGGGCTGAAAGGTTGGGTGAGGTTGGGTGAGCAAACGCAGACCCTTTAAAGTAATACTGCCTTGTACCCATGCCATGGGTCCCAAATCTCCAGGTTCAAGGGCATCTTCCTACATCGAAAACATGCATGAGAAACCCAGAAGATGGTACACCGTGTGATTTTGAAAGGTTTCTAATACGCACCTCATTTCTCATCTCCTTGTGCTCGGGTTCGCCTTTCCAGCTACTTTACTAGCAATCTCCCTACTTGGAGAATCAGCACCTTTAAGCTCCTGTCCCCTACAGGATGCAATTTGTCCTGAGGATGAACGGGAAGAGGGGCAACCAATGAGAGACTAGATCTAGGTGTTGGGACAGGCACAGGTCACTCTATTTTCCCATCAGGAAGAAGAATTAACCACAGGCTCAGCCTGCCGCCCAGAAGCAGAATAGGGCCTGAGGCAATCCAGCGCTTTTGCGGCCAGCTCCCAAAAAAGCCAGTTGAAAAATGGAGCTCAGGGACACTGCAATTCACAAACCCGCAGAGCTATAAATGATAACTCTCATCCACAGATATATTGAGGGAAGGCAACGAAGAGGATTTGAAAGCAAGGCAGAATTTCAGGAAACAGGTCTCAGGAGGTAGATTCGAATCGCCTTTAAAGCATATGAAAAGTGGCAAAACGACGACAATGATGCCCTTGGCCAAACAGGGCTTATGCGTTTTTTCCTGAATATATTCAGGAAAAAACGCATACGCCCTGTTTGGCCAACCAAGCAACCTGGAAAGGCTAATCAGCGCTACAAAGAAGTCTCGCTTCCCATCGGTCAAAAGTGCCATGCTGCAAAAAGTGTCCAAACCAGAAATGCAGGACAGGCCATGGAGAAATGGCAGCCTTGCTACGCTGATGGGCGGGATGTAAATTGCCAACAGCCACTCTGGAAAAGTGTACGGTGTGTCCTGAAACATCGAAAAAAAACAGCTTAGGGAGCATAGGGCACGTCCACTCATGGGCGTATAAATTGGGAAAACTAAAAATCAGCAAGACACAGGCACCCCAAAGTTTAGGGGTGCTCTGTTGACAAGAACCTCCACTTCATGACACCTTAAATATCCCAGGAAAGAGAAAAATGGATAAAGAAGTTGTGGTCCTTATGTACAATGGAATATCACTCAGACATGAAATCAATGTCATAAGGCTAGTAGAGGCAAGATGAGTGGATTTAGGTACGATGATCCTAAGTGAAATAAGTCACACAGAAAAAGACACTTATCATAAGCTATCACTTATAGAGGGAATGTAAAAACCGCTACACTTGAACTGAATTACAAAACAGAACAGAGTCACACATTTAGAAAACACACTATGGCTGCTTAACGGGAAAGGTGAGGTGGGGTGATGCATAAAACAAGGGTTTCAAATTCGCTCAGATACCGTTCCATACACCCAATATGTAATAGACAAGACCTACTCCTTGCTCAGTGAACTGGACTCAACACCCCCTATTCACCGCACAAGAATATATGTGACTAGTAAGAATCTTAAAACCTATGTATTGATATCTGTCTGGAAGTGAGTCAAGTGGGTGTAAGGCCGCATAAACACAGCCGTGAAAAGCAGCTAAACCCCATTATAAAAATAAATTACTTTTAAAAACCCGTAAAACAAAGACAGTGAAAGAGAGAGAAATTCTTACAAAATTCGTTCAGAGGCTGTGATGCAACCTGGATTGACCATATCTAGACCCACAGCTGGATGAGACATAAGGGTGGACACTCTAGGGGCTGAAAGGTTGGGTGAGGTTGGGTGAGCAAACGCAGAACCTTTAAAGTAATACTGCCTTGTACCCATCCCATGGGTCCCAAATCTCCAGGTTCAAGGGCATCTTCCTACATCGAAAACATGCATGAGAAACCCAGAAGATGGTACACCGTGTGATTTTGAAAGGTTTCTAATACGCACCTCATTTCTCATCTCCTTGTGCTCGGGTTCGCCTTTCCAGCTACTTTACTAGCAACCTCCCTACTTGGAGAATCAGCACCTTTAAGCTCCTGTTCCCTACAGGTTGCAATTTGTCCTGAGGATGAACGGGAAGAGGGGCAACCAATGAGAGACTAGATCTAGGTGTTGGGACAGGCACAGGTCACTCTATTTCCCATCAGGAAGAAGAATTAACCACAGGCTAAGCCTGCCGCCCAGAAGCAGAATAGGGCCTGAGGCAATCCCGCGCTTTTGCGGCCAGCTCCCAAAAAAGCCAGTTGAAAAATGGAGCTCAGGGACACTGCAATTCAGAAACCCGCAGAGTTATGAATGATAACTCTCATCCACAGATATATTGAGGGAAGGCAACGAAGAGGATTTGAAAGCAAGGCAGAATTGCAGGAAACAGATTTCAGGAGGTAGATTCGAATCGCCTTTAAAGCACATGAAAAGCGGCAAAACGTCGACAATGATGCCCTTGGCCAAAAAGGGCGTATGCGTTTTTTCCTGAATATATTCAGGAAAAAACGCATACGCCCTTTTTGGCCAACCAAGCAACCTGGAAAGGCAAATCAGTGCTACAAAGAAGTCTCGCTTCCCATCGGTCAAAAGTGCCATGCTGCAAAAAGTGTCCAAACCAGAAATGCAGGACAGGCCATGGAGAAATGGCAGCCTTGCTACGCTGATGGGCGGGATGTAAATTGCCAACAGCCACTCTGGAAAAGTGTACGGTGTGTCCTGAAACATCGAAAAAACACAGCTTAGGGAGCATAGGGCACGTCCACTCATGGGCGTATAAATTGGGAAAACTAAAAATCAGCAAGACACAGGCACCCCAAAGTTTAGGGCTGCTCTGTTGACAAGAACCTCCACTTCATGACACCTTAAATATCCCAGGAAAGAGAAAAATGGATAAAGAAGTTGTGGTCCTTATGTACAATGGAATATCACTCAGACATGAAATCAATGTCATAAGGCTTGTAGAGGCAAGATGAGTGGATTTAGGTACGATGATCCTAAGTGAAATAAGTCACACAGAAAAAGACACTTATCATAAGCTATCACTTATAGAGGGAATGTAAAAACCGCTACACTTGAACTGAATTACAAAACAGAACAGAGTCACACGTTTAGAAAACACACTATGGCTGCTTAACGGGAAAGGTGAGGTGGGGTGATGCATAAAACAAGGGTTTCAAATTCGCTCAGATACCGTTCCATACACCCAATATGTAATAGACAAGACCTACTCCTTGCTCAGTGAACTGGACTCAACACCCCCTCTTCACCGCACAAGAATATATGTGACTAGTAAGAATCTTAAAACCTATGTATTGATATCTGTCTGGAAGTGAGTCAATTGGGTGTAAAGCCGCATAAACACAGCCGTGAAAAGCAGCTAAACCCCATTATAAAAATAAATTACTTTTAAAAACCCGTAAAACAAAGACAGTGAAAGAGAGAGAAATTCTTACAAAATTCGTTCAGAGGCTGTGATGCAACCTGGATTAACCATATCTAGACCCACAGCTGGATGAGACATAAGGGTGGACACTCTTGGGGCTGAAAGGTTGAGTGAGGTTGGGTGAGCAAACGCAGACCCTTTAAAGTAATACTGCCTGGTACCCATCCCATGGGTCCCAAATCTCCAGGTTCAAGGGCATCTTCCTATATGGAAAACATGCATGAGAAACCCAGAAGATGGTACACCGTGTGATTTTGAAAGGTTTCTAATACGCACCTCATTTCTCATCTCCTTGTGCTCGGGTTCGCCTTTCCAGCTACTTTACTAGCAATCTCCCTACTTGGAGAATCAGCACCTTTAAGCTCCTGTCCCCTACAGGATGCAATTTGTCCTGAGGATGAACGGGAAGAGGGGCAACCAATGAGAGACTAGATCTATGTGTTGGGACAGGCACAGGTCACTCTATTTTCCCATCAGGAAGAAGAATTAACCACAGGCTCAGCCTGCCGCCCAGAAGCAGAATAGGGCCTGAGGCAATCCCGCGCTTTTGCGGCCAGCTCCCAAAAAAGCCAGTTGAAAAATGGAGCTCAGGGACACTGCAATTCACAAACCCGCAGAGCTATAAATGATAACTCTCATCCACAGATATATTGAGGGAAGGCAACGAAGAGGATTTGAAAGCAAGGCAGAATTTCAGGAAACAGGTTTCAGGAGGTAGATTCGAATCGCCTTTAAAGCATATGAAAAGTGGCAAAACGTCGACAATGATGCCCTTGGCCAAACAGGGCGTATGCGTTTTTTCCTGAATATATTCAGGAAAAAACGCATACGCCCTGTTTGGCCAACCAAGCAACCTGGAAAGGCTAATCAGCGTTACAAAGAAGTCTCGCTTCCCATTGGTCAAAAGTGCCATGCTGCAAAAAGTGTCCAAACCAGAAATGCAGGACAGGCCATGGAGAAATGGCAGCCTTGCTACGCTGATGGGCGGGATGTAAATTGCCAACAGCCACTCTGGAAAAGTGTACGGTGTGTCCTGAAACATCGAAAAAACACAGCTTAGGGAGCATAGGGCACGTCCACTCATGGGCGTATAAATTGGGAAAACTAAAAATCAGCAAGACACAGGCACCCCAAAGTTTAGGGCTGCTCTGTTGACAAGAACCTCCACTTCATGACACCTTAAATATCCCAGGAAAGAGAAAAATGGATAAAGAAGTTGTGGTCCTTATGTACAATGGAATATCACTCAGACATGAAATCAATGTCATAAGGCTAGTAGAAGCAAGATGAGTGGATTTAGGTACGATGATCCTAAGTGAAATAAGTCACACAGAAAAAGACACTTATCATAAGGTATCACTTATAGAGGGAATGTAAAAACCGCTACACTTGAACTGAATTACAAAACAGAACAGAGTCACACGTTTAGAAAACACACTATGGCTGCTTAACGGCAAAGGTGAGGTGGGGTGATGCATAAAACAAGGGTTTCAAATTCGCTCAGATACCGTTCCATACACCCAATATGTAATAGACAAGACCTACTCCTTGCTCAGTGAACTGGACTCAACACCCCCTATTCACCGCACAAGAATATATGTGACTAGTAAGAATCTTAAAACCTATGTATTGATATCTGTCTGGAAGTGAGTCAAGTGGGTGTAAAGCCGCATAAACACAGCCGTGAAAAGCAGCTAAACCCCATTATAAAAATAAATTACTTTTAAAAACCCGTAAAACAAAGACAGTGAAAGAGAGAGAAATTCTTACACAATTCGTTCAGAGGCTGTGATGCAACCTGGATTGACATATCTAGACCCACAGCTGGATGAGACATAAGGGTGGACACTCTTGGGGCTGAAAGGTTGGGTGAGGTTGGGTGAGCAAACGCAGACCCTTTAAAGTAATACTGCCTGGTACCCATCCCATGGGTCCCAAATCTCCAGGTTCAAGGGCATCTTCCTACATCGAAAACATGCATGAGAAACCCAGAAGATGGTACACCGTGTGATTTTGAAAGGTTTCTAATACGCACCTCATTTCTCATCTCCTTGTGCTCGGGTTCGCCTTTCCAGCTACTTTACTAGCAACCTCCCTACTTGGAGAATCAGCACCTTTAAGCTCCTGTTCCCTACAGGTTGCAATTTGTCCTGAGGATGAACGGGAAGAGGGGCAACCAATGAGAGACTAGATCTAGGTGTTGGGACAGGCACAGGTCACTCTATTTCCCATCAGGAAGAAGAATTAACCACAGGCTAAGCCTGCCGCCCAGAAGCAGAATAGGGCCTGAGGCAATCCCGCGCTTTTGCGGCCAGCTCCCAAAAAAGCCAGTTGAAAAATGGAGCTCAGGGACACTGCAATTCAGAAACCCGCAGAGTTATGAATGATAACTCTCATCCACAGATATATTGAGGGAAGGCAACGAAGAGGATTTGAAAGCAAGGCAGAATTGCAGGAAACAGATTTCAGGAGGTAGATTCGAATCGCCTTTAAAGCACATGAAAAGTGGCAAAACGTCGACAATGATGCCCTTGGCCAAAAAGGGCGTATGCGTTTTTTCCTGAATATATTCAGGAAAAAACGCATACGCCCTTTTTGGCCAACCAAGCAACCTGGAAAGGCAAATCAGTGCTACAAAGAAGTCTCGCTTCCCATCGGTCAAAAGTGCCATGCTGCAAAATGTGGCAAAACCAGAAATGCAGGACAGGCCATGCAGAAATGGTAGCCTTGCTACGCTGATGGGCGGGATGTAAATTGCCAACAGCCACTCTGGAAAAGTGTACGGTGTGTCCTGAAACATCGAAAAAACACAGCTTAGGGAGCATAGGGCACATCCACTCATGGGCGTATAAATTGGGAAAACTAAAAATCAGCAAGACACAGGCACCCCAAAGTTTAGGGCTGCTCTGTTGACAAGAACCTCCACTTCATGACACCTTAAATATCCCAGGAAAGAGAAAAATGGATAAAGAAGTTGTGGTCCTTATGTACAATGGAATATCACTCAGACATGAAATCAATGTCATAAGGCTAGTAGAAGCAAGATCAGTGGATTTAGGTACGATGATCCTAAGTGAAATAAGTCACACAGAAAAAGACACTTATCATAAGCTATCACTTATAGAGGGAATGTAAAAACCGCTACACTTGAACTGAATTACAAAACAGAACAGAGTCACACGTTTAGAAAACACACTATGGCTGCTTAACGGCAAAGGTGAGGTGGGGTGATGCATAAAACAAGGGTTTCAAATTCGCTCAGATACCGTTCCATACACCCAATATGTAATAGACAAGACCTACTCCTTGCTCAGTGAACTGGACTCAACACCCCCTATTCACCGCACAAGAATATATGTGACTAGTAAGAATCTTAAAACCTATGTATTGATATCTGTCTGGAAGTGAGTCAAGTGGGTGTAAAGCCGCATAAACACAGCCGTGAAAAGCAGCTAAACCCCATTATAAAAATAAATTACTTTTAAAAACCCGTAAAACAAAGACAGTGAAAGAGAGAGAAATTCTTACACAATTCGTTCAGAGGCTGTGATGCAACCTGGATTGACCATATCTAGACCCACAGCTGGATGAGACATAAGGGTGGACACTCTTGGGGCTGAAAGGTTGGGTGAGGTTGGGTGAGCAAACGCAGACCCTTTAAAGTAATACTGCCTGGTACCCATCCCATGGGTCCCAAATCTCCAGGTTCAAGGGCATCTTCCTACATCGAAAACATGCATGAGAAACCCAGAAGATGGTACACCGTGTGATTTTGAAAGGTTTCTAATACGCACCTCATTTCTCATCTCCTTGTGCTCGGGTTCGCCTTTCCAGCTACTTTACTAGCAACCTCCCTACTTGGAGAATCAGCACCTTTAAGCTCCTGTTCCCTACAGGTTGCAATTTGTCCTGAGGATGAACGGGAAGAGGGGCAACCAATGAGAGACTAGATCTAGGTGTTGGGACAGGCACAGGTCACTCTATTTCCCATCAGGAAGAAGAATTAACCACAGGCTAAGCCTGCCGCCCAGAAGCAGAATAGGGCCTGAGGCAATCCCGCGCTTTTGCGGCCAGCTCCCGAAAAAGCCAGTTGAAAAATGGAGCTCAGGGACACTGCAATTCAGAAACCCGCAGAGTTATGAATGATAACTCTCATCCACAGATATATTGAGGGAAGGCAACGAAGAGGATTTGAAAGCAAGGCAGAATTGCAGGAAACAGATTTCAGGAGGTAGATTCGAATCGCCTTTAAAGCACATGAAAAGCGGCAAAACGTCGACAATGATGCCCTTGGCCAAAAAGGGCGTATGCGTTTTTTCCTGAATATATTCAGGAAAAAACGCATACGCCCTTTTTGGCCAACCAAGCAACCTGGAAAGGCAAATCAGTGCTACAAAGAAGTCTCGCTTCCCATCGGTCAAAAGTGCCATGCTGCAAAAAGTGGCAAAACCAGAAATGCAGGACAGGCCATGGAGAAATGGTAGCCTTGCTACGCTGATGGGCGGGATGTAAATTGCCAACAGCCACTCTGGAAAAGTGTACGGTGTGTCCTGAAACATCGAAAAAACACAGCTTAGGGAGCATAGGGCACGTCCACTCATGGGCGTATAAATTGGGAAAACTAAAAATCAGCAAGACACAGGCACCCCAAAGTTTAGGGCTGCTCTGTTGACAAGAACCTCCACTTCATGACACCTTAAATATCCCAGGAAAGAGAAAAATGGATAAAGAAGTTGTGGTCCTTATGTACAATGGAATATCACTCAGACATGAAATCAATGTCATAAGGCTAGTAGAAGCAAGATCAGTGGATTTAGGTACGATGATCCTAAGTGAAATAAGTCACACAGAAAAAGACACTTATCATAAGCTATCACTTATAGAGGGAATGTAAAAACCGCTACACTTGAATTGAATTACAAAACAGAACAGAGTCACACGTTTAGAAAACACACGATGGCTGCTGAGCGGGAAAGGTGAGGTGGGGTGAGGCATAAAACAAGGGTTTCAAATTCGCTCAGATACCGTTCCATACACCCAATATGTAATAGACAAGACCTACTCCTTGCTCAGTGAACTGGACTCAACACCCCCTATTCACCGCACAAGAATATATGTGACTAGTAAGAATCTTAAAACCTATGTATTGATATCTGTCTGGAAGTGAGTCAAGTGGGTGTAAAGCCGCATAAACACAGCCGTGAAAAGCAGCTAAACCCCATTATAAAAATAAATTACTTTTAAAAACCCGTAAAACAAAGACAGTGAAAGAGAGAGAAATTCTTACACAATTCGTTCAGAGGCTGTGATGCAACCTGGATTGACCATATCTAGACCCACAGCTGGATGAGACATAAGGGTGGACACTCTTGGGGCTGAAAGGTTGGGTGAGGTTGGGTGAGCAAACGCAGACCCTTTAAAGTAATACTGCCTGGTACCCATCCCATGGGTCCCAAATCTCCAGGTTCAAGGGCATCTTCCTACATCGAAAACATGCATGAGAAAACCAGAAGATGGTACACCGTGTGATTTTGAAAGGTTTCTAATACGCACCTCATTTCTCATCTCCTTGTGCTCGGGTTCGCCTTTCCAGCTACTTTACTAGCAATCTCCCTACTTGGAGAATCAGCACCTTTAAGCTCCTGTTCCCTACAGGTTGCAATTTGTCCTGAGGATGAACGGGAAGAGGGGCAACCAATGAGAGACTAGATCTATGTGTTGGGACAGGCTCAGGTCACTCTATTTTCCCATCGGGAAGAAGAATTAACCACAGGCTCAGCCTGCCGCCCAGAAACAGAATAGGGCCTGAGGCAATCCCGCGCTTTTGCGGCCAGCTCCCAAAAAAGCCAGTTGAAAAATGGAGCTCAGGGACACTGCAATTCACAAACCCGCAGAGCTATAAATGATAACTCTCATCCACAGATATATTGAGGGAAGGCAACGAAGAGGATTTGAAAGCAAGGCAGAATTGCAGGAAACAGGTTTCAGGAGGTAGATTCGAATCGCCTTTAAAGCACATGAAAAGTGGTAAAACGTCGACAATGATGCCCTTGGCCAAACAGGGCGTATGCGTTTTTTCCTGAATATATTCAGGAAAAAACGCATACGCCCTGTTTGGCCAACCAAGCAACCTGGAAAGGCTAATCAGCGCTACAAAGAAATCTCGCTTCCCATCGGTCAAAAGGGCCATGCTGCAAAAAGTGTCAAAACCAGAAATGCAGGACAGGCCATGGAGAAATGGCAGCCTTGCTACGCTGATGGGCGGGATGTAAATTGCCAACAGCCACTCTGGAGAAGTGTACGGTGTGTCCTGAAACATCGAAAAAACACAGCTTAGGGAGCATAGGGCACGTCCTCTCATGGGCGTATATATTGGGAAAACTAAAAATCAGCAAGACACAGGCACCCCAAAGTTTAGGGCTGCTCTGTTGACAAGAACCTCCACTTCATGACACCTTAAATATCCCAGGAAAGACAAAAATGGATAAAGAAGTTGTGGTCCTTATGTACAATGGAATATCACTCAGACATGAAATCAATGTCATAAGGCTAGTAGAAGCAAGATGAGAGGATTTAGGTACGATGATTCTAAGTGAAATAAGTCACACAGAAAAAGACACTTATCATAAGCTATCACTTATAGAGGGAATGTAAAAACCGCTACACTTGAACTGAATTACAAAACAGAACAGAGTCACACGTTTAGAAAACACACTATGGCTGCTTAACGGGAAAGGTGAGGTGGCGTGATGCATAAAACAAGGGTTTCAAATTCGCTCAGATACCGTTCCATACACCCAATATGTAATAGACAAGACCTACTCCTTGCTCAGTGAACTGGACTCAACACCCCCTATTCACCGCACAAGAATATATGTGACTAGTAAGAATCTTAAAACCTATGTATTGATATCTGTCTGGAAGTGAGTCAAGTGGGTGTAAAGCCGCATAAACACAGCCGTGAAAAGCAGCTAAACCCCATTATAAAAATAAATTACCTTTAAAAACCCGTAAAACAAAGACAGTGAAAGAGAGAGAAATTCTTACAAAATTCGTTCAGAGGCTCTGATGCAACCTGGATTGACCATATCTAGACCCAGAGCTGGATGAGACATAAGGGTGGACACTCTTAGGGCTGAAAGGTTGGGTGAGGTTGGGTGAGCAAACGCAGACCCTTTAAAGTAATACAGCGTGGTACCCATCCCATGGGTCCCAAATCTCCAGGTTCAAGGGCATCTTCCTATATGGAAAACATGCATGAGAAACCCAGAAGATGGTACACCGTGTGATTTTGAAAGGTTTCTAATACGCACCTCATTTCTCATCTCCTTGTGCTCGGGTTCGCCTTTCCAGCTACTTTACTAGCAATCTCCCTACTTGGAGAATCAGCACCTTTAAGCTCCTGTCCCCTACAGGATGCAATTTGTCCTGAGGATGAACGGGAAGAGGGGCAACCAATGAGAGACTAGATCTATGTGTTGGGACAGGCACAGGTCACTCTATTTTCCCATCAGGAAGAAGAATTAACCACAGGTTCAGCCTGCCGCCCAGAAGCAGAATAGGGCCTGAGGCAATCCCGCGCTTTTGCGGCCAGCTCCCAAAAAAGCCAGTTGAAAAATGGAGCTCAGGGACACTGCAATTCACAAACCCGCAGAGCTATAAATGATAACTCTCATCCACAGATATATTGAGGGAAGGCAACGAAGAGGATTTGAAAGCAAGGCAGAATTTCAGGAAACAGGTTTCAGGAGGTAGATTCGAATCGCCTTTAAAGCATATGAAAAGTGGCAAAACGTCGACAATGATGCCCTTGGCCAAACAGGGCGTATGCGTTTTTTCCTGAATATATTCAGGAAAAAACGCATACGCCCTGTTTGGCCAACCAAGCAACCTGGAAAGGCTAATCAGCGTTACAAAGAAGTCTCGCTTCCCATTGGTCAAAAGTGCCATGCTGCAAAAAGTGTCCAAACCAGAAATGCAGGACAGGCCATGGAGAAATGGCAGCCTTGCTACGCTGATGGGCGGGATGTAAATTGCCAACAGCCACTCTGGAAAAGTGTACGGTGTGTCCTGAAACATCGAAAAAACACAGCTTAGGGAGCATAGGGCACGTCCACTCATGGGCGTATAAATTGGGAAAACTAAAAATCAGCAAGACACAGGCACCCCAAAGTTTAGGGCTGCTCTGTTGACAAGAACCTCCACTTCATGACACCTTAAATATCCCAGGAAAGAGAAAAATGGATAAAGAAGTTGTGGTCCTTATGTACAATGGAATATCACTCAGACATGAAATCAATGTCATAAGGCTAGTAGAAGCAAGATGAGTGGATTTAGGTACGATGATCCTAAGTGAAATAAGTCACACAGAAAAAGACACTTATCATAAGGTATCACTTATAGAGGGAATGTAAAAACCGCTACACTTGAACTGAATTACAAAACAGAACAGAGTCACACGTTTAGAAAACACACTATGGCTGCTTAACGGCAAAGGTGAGGTGGGGTGATGCATAAAACAAGGGTTTCAAATTCGCTCAGATACCGTTCCATACACCCAATATGTAATAGACAAGACCTACTCCTTGCTCAGTGAACTGGACTCAACACCCCCTATTCACCGCACAAGAATATATGTGACTAGTAAGAATCTTAAAACCTATGTATTGATATCTGTCTGGAAGTGAGTCAAGTGGGTGTAAAGCCGCATAAACACAGCCGTGAAAAGCAGCTAAACCCCATTATAAAAATAAATTACTTTTAAAAACCCGTAAAACAAAGACAGTGAAAGAGAGAGAAATTCTTACACAATTCGTTCAGAGGCTGTGATGCAACCTGGATTGACATATCTAGACCCACAGCTGGATGAGACATAAGGGTGCACACTCTTGGGGCTGAAAGGTTGGGTGAGGTTGGGTGAGCAAACGCAGACCCTTTAAAGTAATACTGCCTGGTACCCATCCCATGGGTCCCAAATCTCCAGGTTCAAGGGCATCTTCCTACATCGAAAACATGCATGAGGAACCCAGAAGATGGTACACCGTGTGATTTTGAAAGGTTTCTAATACGCACCTCATTTCTCATCTCCTTGTGCTCGGGTTCGCCTTTCCAGCTACTTTACTAGCAACCTCCCTACTTGGAGAATCAGCACCTTTAAGCTCCTGTTCCCTACAGGTTGCAATTTGTCCTGAGGATGAACGGGAAGAGGGGCAACCAATGAGAGACTAGATCTAGGTGTTGGGACAGGCACAGGTCACTCTATTTCCCATCAGGAAGAAGAATTAACCACAGGCTAAGCCTGCCGCCCAGAAGCAGAATAGGGCCTGAGGCAATCCCGCGCTTTTGCGGCCAGCTCCCAAAAAAGCCAGTTGAAAAATGGAGCTCAGGGACACTGCAATTCAGAAACCCGCAGAGTTATGAATGATAACTCTCATCCACAGATATATTGAGGGAAGGCAACGAAGAGGATTTGAAAGCAAGGCAGAATTGCAGGAAACAGATTTCAGGAGGTAGATTCGAATCGCCTTTAAAGCACATGAAAAGCGGCAAAACGTCGACAATGATGCCCTTGGCCAAAAAGGGCGTATGCGTTTTTTCCTGAATATATTCAGGAAAAAACGCATACGCCCTTTTTGGCCAACCAAGCAACCTGGAAAGGCAAATCAGTGCTACAAAGAAGTCTCGCTTCCCATCGGTCAAAAGTGCCATGCTGCAAAATGTGGCAAAACCAGAAATGCAGGACAGGCCATGCAGAAATGGTAGCCTTGCTACGCTGATGGGCGGGATGTAAATTGCCAACAGCCACTCTGGAAAAGTGTACGGTGTGTCCTGAAACATCGAAAAAACACAGCTTAGGGAGCATAGGGCACATCCACTCATGGGCGTATAAATTGGGAAAACTAAAAATCAGCAAGACACAGGCACCCCAAAGTTTAGGGCTGCTCTGTTGACAAGAACCTCCACTTCATGACACCTTAAATATCCCAGGAAAGAGAAAAATGGATAAAGAAGTTGTGGTCCTTATGTACAATGGAATATCACTCAGACATGAAATCAATGTCATAAGGCTAGTAGAAGCAAGATCAGTGGATTTAGGTACGATGATCCTAAGTGAAATAAGTCACACAGAAAAAGACACTTATCATAAGCTATCACTTATAGAGGGAATGTAAAAACCGCTACACTTGAACTGAATTACAAAACAGAACAGAGTCACACGTTTAGAAAACACACGATGGCTGCTGAGCGGGAAAGGTGAGGTGGGGTGATGCATAAAACAAGGGTTTCAAATTCGCTCAGATACCATTCCATACACCCAATATGTAATAGACAAGACCTACTCCTTGCTCAGTAAACTGGACTCAACACCCCCTATTCACCGCACAAGAATATATGTGACTAGTAAGAATCTTAAATCCTATGTATTGATATCTGTCTGGAAGTGAGTCAAGTGGGTGTAAAGCCGCATAAACACAGCCGTGAAAAGCAGCTAAACCCCATTATAAAAATAAATTACTTTTAAAAACCCGTAAAACAAAGACAGTGAAAGAGAGAGAAATTCTTACACAATTCGTTCAGAGGCTGTGATGCAACCTGGATTGATATATCTAGACCCACAGCTGGATGAGACATAAGGGTGGACACTCTTGGGGCTGAAAGGTTGGGTGAGGTTGGGTGAGCAAACGCAGACCCTTTAAAGTAATACTGCCTGGTACCCATCCCATGGGTCCCAAATCTCCAGGTTCAAGGGCATCTTCCTACATCGAAAACATGCATGAGGAACCCAGAAGATGGTACACCGTGTGATTTTGAAAGGTTTCTAATACGCACCTCATTTCTCATCTCCTTGTGCTCGGGTTCGCCTTTCCAGCTACTTTACTAGCAATCTCCCTACTTGGAGAATCAGCACCTTTAAGCTCCTGTTCCCTACAGGTTGCAATTTGTCCTGAGGATGAACGGGAAGAGGGGCAACCAATGAGAGACTAGATCTAGGTGTTGGGACAGGCACAGGTCACTCTATTTCCCATCAGGAAGAAGAATTAACCACAGGCTAAGCCTGCCGCCCAGAAGCAGAATAGGGCCTGAGGCAATCCCGCGCTTTTGCGGCCAGCTCCCGAAAAAGCCAGTTGAAAAATGGAGCTCAGGGACACTGCAATTCAGAAACCCGCAGAGTTATGAATGATAACTCTCATCCACAGATATATTGAGGGAAGGCAACGAAGAGGATTTGAAAGCAAGGCAGAATTGCAGGAAACAGATTTCAGGAGGTAGATTCGAATCGCCTTTAAAGCACATGAAAAGCGGCAAAACGTCGACAATGATGCCCTTGGCCAAAAAGGGCGTATGCGTTTTTTCCTGAATATATTCAGGAAAAAACGCATACGCCCTTTTTGGCCAACCAAGCAACCTGGAAAGGCAAATCAGTGCTACAAAGAAGTCTCGCTTCCCATCGGTCAAAAGGGCCATGCTGCAAAAAGTGTCAAAACCAGAAATATAGGACAGGCCATGGAGAAATGGCAGCCTTGCTACGCTGATGGGCGGGATGTAAATTGCCAACAGCCACTCTGGAGAAGTGTACGGTGTGTCCTGAAACATCGAAAAAACACAGCTTAGGGAGCATAGGGCACGTCCACTCATGGGCGTATAAATTGGGAAAACTAAAAATCAGCAAGACACAGGCACCCCAAAGTTTAGGGCTGCTCTGTTGACAAGAACCTCCACTTCATGACACCTTAAATATCCCAGGAAAGAGAAAAATGGATAAAGAAGTTGTGGTCCTTATGTACAATGGAATATCACTCAGACATGAAATCAATGTCATAAGGCTAGTAGAGGCAAGATGAGTGGATTTAGGTACGATGATCCTAAGTGAAATAAGTCACACAGAAAAAGACACTTATCATAAGCTATCACTTATAGAGGGAATGTAAAAACCGCTACACTTGAACTGAATTACAAAACAGAACAGAGTCACACGTTTAGAAAACACACTATGGCTGCTTAACGGGAAAGGTGAGGTGGGGTGATGCATAAAACAAGGGTTTCAAATTCGCTCAGATACCGTTCCATACACCCAATATGTAATAGACAAGACCTACTCCTTGCTCAGTGAACTGGACTCAACACCCCCTATTCACCGCACAAGAATATATGTGACTAGTAAGAATCTTAAAACCTATGTATTGATATCTGTCTGGAAGTGAGTCAAGTGGGTGTAAAGCCGCATAAACACAGCCGTGAAAAGCAGCTAAACCCCATTATAAAAATAAATTACTTTTAAAAACCCGTAAAACAAAGACAGTGAAAGAGAGAGAAATTCTTACACAATTCGTTCAGAGGCTGTGATGCAACCTGGATTGACCATATCTAGACCCACAGCTGGATGAGACATAAGGGTGGACACTCTTGGGGCTGAAAGGTTGGGTGAGGTTGGGTGAGCAAACGCAGACCCTTTAAAGTAATACTGCCTGGTACCCATCCCATGGGTCCCAAATCTCCAGGTTCAAGGGCATCTTCCTACATCGAAAACATGCATGAGAAACCCAGAAGATGGTACACCGTGTGATTTTGAAAGGTTTCTAATACGCACCTCATTTCTCATCTCCTTGTGCTCGGGTTCGCCTTTCCAGCTACTTTACTAGCAACCTCCCTACTTGGAGAATCAGCACCTTTAAGCTCCTGTTCCCTACAGGTTGCAATTTGTCCTGAGGATGAACGGGAAGAGGGGCAACCAATGAGAGACTAGATCTAGGTGTTGGGACAGGCACAGGTCACTCTATTTCCCATCAGGAAGAAGAATTAACCACAGGCTAAGCCTGCCGCCCAGAAGCAGAATAGGGCCTGAGGCAATCCCGCGCTTTTGCGGCCAGCTCCCAAAAAAGCCAGTTGAAAAATGGAGCTCAGGGACACTGCAATTCAGAAACCCGCAGAGTTATGAATGATAACTCTCATCCACAGATATATTGAGGGAAGGCAACGAAGAGGATTTGAAAGCAAGGCAGAATTGCAGGAAACAGATTTCAGGAGGTAGATTCGAATCGCCTTTAAAGCACATGAAAAGCGGCAAAACGTCGACAATGATGCCCTTGGCCAAAAAGGGCGTATGCGTTTTTTCCTGAATATATTCAGGAAAAAACGCATACGCCCTTTTTGGCCAACCAAGCAACCTGGAAAGGCAAATCAGTGCTACAAAGAAGTCTCGCTTCCCATCGGTCAAAAGTGCCATGCTGCAAAAAGTGGCAAAACCAGAAATGCAGGACAGGCCATGGAGAAATGGTAGCCTTGCTACGCTGATGGGCGGGATGTAAATTGCCAACAGCCACTCTGGAAAAGTGTACGGTGTGTCCTGAAACATCGAAAAAACACAGCTTAGGGAGCATAGGGCACGTCCACTCATGGGCGTATAAATTGGGAAAACTAAAAATCAGCAAGACACAGGCACCCCAAAGTTTAGGGCTGCTCTGTTGACAAGAACCTCCACTTCATGACACCTTAAATATCCCAAGAAAGAGAAAAATGGATAAAGAAGTTGTGGTCCTTATGTACAATGGAATATCACTCAGACATGAAATCAATGTCATAAGGCTAGTAGAAGCAAGATCAGTGGATTTAGGTACGATGATCCTAAGTGAAATAAGTCACACAGAAAAAGACACTTATCATAAGCTATCACTTATAGAGGGAATGTAAAAACCGCTACACTTGAATTGAATTACAAAACAGAACAGAGTCACACGTTTAGAAAACACACGATGGCTGCTGAGCGGGAAAGGTGAGGTGGGGTGATGCATAAAACAAGGGTTTCAAATTCGCTCAGATACCGTTCCATACACCCAATATGTAATAGACAAGACCTACTCCTTGCTCAGTGAACTGGACTCAACACCCCCTATTCACCGCACAAGAATATATGTGACTAGTAAGAATCTTAAAACCTATGTATTGATATCTGTCTGGAAGTGAGTCAAGTGGGTGTAAAGCCGCATAAACACAGCCGTGAAAAGCAGCTAAACCCCATTATAAAAATAAATTACTTTTAAAAACCCGTAAAACAAAGACAGTGAAAGAGAGAGAAATTCTTACACAATTCGTTCAGAGGCTGTGATGCAACCTGGATTGACCATATCTAGACCCACAGCTGGATGAGACATAAGGGTGGACACTCTTGGGGCTGAAAGGTTGGGTGAGGTTGGGTGAGCAAACGCAGACCCTTTAAAGTAATACTGCCTGGTACCCATCCCATGGGTCCCAAATCTCCAGGTTCAAGGGCATCTTCCTACATCGAAAACATGCATGAGAAACCCAGAAGATGGTACACCGTGTGATTTTGAAAGGTTTCTAATACGCACCTCATTTCTCATCTCCTTGTGCTCGGGTTCGCCATTCCAGCTACTTTACTAGCAACCTCCCTACTTGGAGAATCAGCACCTTTAAGCTCCTGTTCCCTACAGGTTGCAATTTGTCCTGAGGATGAACGGGAAGAGGGGCAACCAATGAGAGACTAGATCTAGGTGTTGGGACAGGCACAGGTCACTCTATTTCCCATCAGGAAGAAGAATTAACCACAGGCTAAGCCTGCCGCCCAGAAGCAGAATAGGGCCTGAGGCAATCCCGCGCTTTTGCGGCCAGCTCCCAAAAAAGCCAGTTGAAAAATGGAGCTCAGGGACACTGCAATTCAGAAACCCGCAGAGTTATGAATGATAACTCTCATCCACAGATATATTGAGGGAAGGCAACGAAGAGGATTTGAAAGCAAGGCAGAATTGCAGGAAACAGATTTCAGGAGGTAGATTCGAATCGCCTTTAAAGCACATGAAAAGCGGCAAAACGTCGACAATGATGCCCTTGGCCAAAAAGGGCGTATGCGTTTTTTCCTGAATATATTCAGGAAAAAACGCATACGCCCTTTTTGGCCAACCAAGCAACCTGGAAAGGCAAATCAGTGCTACAAAGAAGTCTCGCTTCCCATCGGTCAAAAGTGCCATGCTGCAAAAAGTGGCAAAACCAGAAATGCAGGACAGGCCATGGAGAAATGGTAGCCTTGCTACGCTGATGGGCGGGATGTAAATTGCCAACAGCCACTCTGGAAAAGTGTACGGTGTGTCCTGAAACATCGAAAAAACACAGCTTAGGGAGCATAGGGCACGTCCACTCATGGGCATATAAATTGGGAAAACTAAAAATCAGCAAGACACAGGCACCCCAAAGTTTAGGGCTGCTCTGTTGACAAGAACCTCCACTTCATGACACCTTAAATATCCCAGGAAAGAGAAAAATGGATAAAGAAGTTGTGGTCCTTATGTACAATGGAATATCACTCAGACATGAAATCAATGTCATAAGGCTAGTAGAAGCAAGATCAGTGGATTTAGGTACGATGATCCTAAGTGAAATAAGTCACACAGAAAAAGACACTTATCATAAGCTATCACTTATAGAGGGAATGTAAAAACCGCTACACTTGAATTGAATTACAAAACAGAACAGAGTCACACGTTTAGAAAACACACGATGGCTGCTGAGCGGGAAAGGTGAGGTGGGGTGAGGCATAAAACAAGGGTTTCAAATTCGCTCAGATACCGTTCCATACACCCAATATGTAATAGACAAGACCTACTCCTTGCTCAGTGAACTGGACTCAACACCCCCTATTCACCGCACAAGAATATATGTGACTAGTAAGAATCTTAAAACCTATGTATTGATATCTGTCTGGAAGTGAGTCAAGTGGGTGTAAAGCCGCATAAACACAGCCGTGAAAAGCAGCTAAACCCCATTATAAAAATAAATTACTTTTAAAAACCCGTAAAACAAAGACAGTGAAAGAGAGAGAAATTCTTACACAATTCGTTCAGAGGCTGTGATGCAACCTGGATTGACCATATCTAGACCCACAGCTGGATGAGACATAAGGGTGGACACTCTTGGGGCTGAAAGGTTGGGTGAGGTTGGGTGAGCAAACGCAGACCCTTTAAAGTAATACTGCCTGGTACCCATCCCATGGGTCCCAAATCTCCAGGTACAAGGGCATCTTCCTACATCGAAAACATGCATGAGAAAACCAGAAGATGGTACACCGTGTGATTTTGAAAGGTTTCTAATACGCACCTCATTTCTCATCTCCTTGTGCTCGGGTTCGCCTTTCCAGCTACTTTACTAGCAATCTCCCTACTTGGAGAATCAGCACCTTTAAGCTCCTGTTCCCTACAGGTTGCAATTTGTCCTGAGGATGAACGGGAAGAGGGGCAACCAATGAGAGACTAGATCTATGTGTTGGGACAGGCTCAGGTCACTCTATTTTCCCATCGGGAAGAAGAATTAACCACAGGCTCAGCCTGCCGCCCAGAAACAGAATAGGGCCTGAGGCAATCCTGCGCTTTTGCGGCCAGCTCCCAAAAAAGCCAGTTGAAAAATGGAGCTCAGGGACACTGCAATTCACAAACCCGCAGAGCTATAAATGATAACTCTCATCCACAGATATATTGAGGGAAGGCAACGAAGAGGATTTGAAAGCAAGGCAGAATTGCAGGAAACAGATTTCAGGAGGTAGATTCGAATCGCCTTTAAAGCACATGAAAAGCGGCAAAACGTCGACAATGATGCCCTTGGCCAAAAAGGGCGTATGCGTTTTTTCCTGAATATATTCAGGAAAAAACGCATACGCCCTTTTTGGCCAACCAAGCAACCTGGAAAGGCAAATCAGTGCTACAAAGAAGTCTCGCTTCCCATCGGTCAAAAGTGCCATGCTGCAAAAAGTGGCAAAACCAGAAATGCAGGACAGGCCATGGAGAAATGGTAGCCTTGCTACGCTGATGGGCGGGATGTAAATTGCCAACAGCCACTCTGGAAAAGTGTACGGTGTGTCCTGAAACATCGAAAAAACACAGCTTAGGGAGCATAGGGCACGTCCACTCATGGGCGTATAAATTGGGAAAACTAAAAATCAGCAAGACACAGGCACCCCAAAGTTTAGGGCTGCTCTGTTGACAAGAACCTCCACTTCATGACACCTTAAATATCCCAAGAAAGAGAAAAATGGATAAAGAAGTTGTGGTCCTTATGTACAATGGAATATCACTCAGACATGAAATCAATGTCATAAGGCTAGTAGAAGCAAGATCAGTGGATTTAGGTACGATGATCCTAAGTGAAATAAGTCACACAGAAAAAGACACTTATCATAAGCTATCACTTATAGAGGGAATGTAAAAACCGCTACACTTGAATTGAATTACAAAACAGAACAGAGTCACACGTTTAGAAAACACACGATGGCTGCAGAGCGGGAAAGGTGAGGTGGGGTGATGCATAAAACAAGGGTTTCAAATTCGCTCAGATACCGTTCCATACACCCAATATGTAATAGACAAGACCTACTCCTTGCTCAGTGAACTGGACTCAACACCCCCTATTCACCGCACAAGAATATATGTGACTAGTAAGAATCTTAAAACCTATGTATTGATATCTGTCTGGAAGTGAGTCAAGTGGGTGTAAAGCCGCATAAACACAGCCGTGAAAAGCAGCTAAACCCCATTATAAAAATAAATTACTTTTAAAAACCCGTAAAACAAAGACAGTGAAAGAGAGAGAAATTCTTACACAATTCGTTCAGAGGCTGTGATGCAACCTGGATTGACCATATCTAGACCCACAGCTGGATGAGACATAAGGGTGGACACTCTTGGGGCTGAAAGGTTGGGTGAGGTTGGGTGAGCAAACGCAGACCCTTTAAAGTAATACTGCCTGGTACCCATCCCATGGGTCCCAAATCTCCAGGTTCAAGGGCATCTTCCTACATCGAAAACATGCATGAGAAACCCAGAAGATGGTACACCGTGTGATTTTGAAAGGTTTCTAATACGCACCTCATTTCTCATCTCCTTGTGCTCGGGTTCGCCATTCCAGCTACTTTACTAGCAACCTCCCTACTTGGAGAATCAGCACCTTTAAGCTCCTGTTCCCTACAGGTTGCAATTTGTCCTGAGGATGAACGGGAAGAGGGGCAACCAATGAGAGACTAGATCTAGGTGTTGGGACAGGCACAGGTCACTCTATTTCCCATCAGGAAGAAGAATTAACCACAGGCTAAGCCTGCCGCCCAGAAGCAGAATAGGGCCTGAGGCAATCCCGCGCTTTTGCGGCCAGCTCCCAAAAAAGCCAGTTGAAAAATGGAGCTCAGGGACACTGCAATTCAGAAACCCGCAGAGTTATGAATGATAACTCTCATCCACAGATATATTGAGGGAAGGCAACGAAGAGGATTTGAAAGCAAGGCAGAATTGCAGGAAACAGATTTCAGGAGGTAGATTCGAATCGCCTTTAAAGCACATGAAAAGCGGCAAAACGTCGACAATGATGCCCTTGGCCAAAAAGGGCGTATGCGTTTTTTCCTGAATATATTCAGGAAAAAACGCATACGCCCTTTTTGGCCAACCAAGCAACCTGGAAAGGCAAATCAGTGCTACAAAGAAGTCTCGCTTCCCATCGGTCAAAAGTGCCATGCTGCAAAAAGTGGCAAAACCAGAAATGCAGGACAGGCCATGGAGAAATGGTAGCCTTGCTACGCTGATGGGCGGGATGTAAATTGCCAACAGCCACTCTGGAAAAGTGTACGGTGTGTCCTGAAACATCGAAAAAACACAGCTTAGGGAGCATAGGGCACGTCCACTCATGGGCATATAAATTGGGAAAACTAAAAATCAGCAAGACACAGGCACCCCAAAGTTTAGGGCTGCTCTGTTGACAAGAACCTCCACTTCATGACACCTTAAATATCCCAGGAAAGAGAAAAATGGATAAAGAAGTTGTGGTCCTTATGTACAATGGAATATCACTCAGACATGAAATCAATGTCATAAGGCTAGTAGAAGCAAGATCAGTGGATTTAGGTACGATGATCCTAAGTGAAATAAGTCACACAGAAAAAGACACTTATCATAAGCTATCACTTATAGAGGGAATGTAAAAACCGCTACACTTGAATTGAATTACAAAACAGAACAGAGTCACACGTTTAGAAAACACACGATGGCTGCTGAGCGGGAAAGGTGAGGTGGGGTGAGGCATAAAACAAGGGTTTCAAATTCGCTCAGATACCGTTCCATACACCCAATATGTAATAGACAAGACCTACTCCTTGCTCAGTGAACTGGACTCAACACCCCCTATTCACCGCACAAGAATATATGTGACTAGTAAGAATCTTAAAACCTATGTATTGATATCTGTCTGGAAGTGAGTCAAGTGGGTGTAAAGCCGCATAAACACAGCCGTGAAAAGCAGCTAAACCCCATTATAAAAATAAATTACTTTTAAAAACCCGTAAAACAAAGACAGTGAAAGAGAGAGAAATTCTTACACAATTCGTTCAGAGGCTGTGATGCAACCTGGATTGACCATATCTAGACCCACAGCTGGATGAGACATAAGGGTGGACACTCTTGGGGCTGAAAGGTTGGGTGAGGTTGGGTGAGCAAACGCAGACCCTTTAAAGTAATACTGCCTGGTACCCATCCCATGGGTCCCAAATCTCCAGGTTCAAGGGCATCTTCCTACATCGAAAACATGCATGAGAAAACCAGAAGATGGTACACCGTGTGATTTTGAAAGGTTTCTAATACGCACCTCATTTCTCATCTCCTTGTGCTCGGGTTCGCCTTTCCAGCTACTTTACTAGCAATCTCCCTACTTGGAGAATCAGCACCTTTAAGCTCCTGTTCCCTACAGGTTGCAATTTGTCCTGAGGATGAACGGGAAGAGGGGCAACCAATGAGAGACTAGATCTATGTGTTGGGACAGGCTCAGGTCACTCTATTTTCCCATCGGGAAGAAGAATTAACCACAGGCTCAGCCTGCCGCCCAGAAACAGAATAGGGCCTGAGGCAATCCCGCGCTTTTGCGGCCAGCTCCCAAAAAAGCCAGTTGAAAAATGGAGCTCAGGGACACTGCAATTCACAAACCCGCAGAGCTATAAATGATAACTCTCATCCACAGATATATTGAGGGAAGGCAACGAAGAGGATTTGAAAGCAAGGCAGAATTGCAGGAAACAGGTTTCAGGAGGTAGATTCGAATCGCCTTTAAAGCACATGAAAAGTGGTAAAACGTCGACAATGATGCCCTTGGCCAAACAGGGCGTATGCGTTTTTTCCTGAATATATTCAGGAAAAAACGCATACGCCCTGTTTGGCCAACCAAGCAACCTGGAAAGGCTAATCAGCGCTACAAAGAAATCTCGCTTCCCATCGGTCAAAAGGGCCATGCTGCAAAAAGTGTCAAAACCAGAAATGCAGGACAGGCCATGGAGAAATGGCAGCCTTGCTACGCTGATGGGCGGGATGTAAATTGCCAACAGCCACTCTGGAGAAGTGTACGGTGTGTCCTGAAACATCGAAAAAACACAGCTTAGGGAGCATAGGGCACGTCCTCTCATGGGCGTATATATTGGGAAAACTAAAAATCAGCAAGACACAGGCACCCCAAAGTTTAGGGCTGCTCTGTTGACAAGAACCTCCACTTCATGACACCTTAAATATCCCAGGAAAGAGAAAAATGGATAAAGAAGTTGTGGTCCTTATGTACAATGGAATATCACTCAGACATGAAATCAATGTCATAAGGCTAGTAGAAGCAAGATGAGAGGATTTAGGTACGATGATTCTAAGTGAAATAAGTCACACAGAAAAAGACACTTATCATAAGCTATCACTTATAGAGGGAATGTAAAAACCGCTACACATGAACTGAATTACAAAACAGAACAGAGTCACACGTTTAGAAAACACACTATGGCTGCTTAACGGGAAAGGTGAGGTGGCGTGATGCATAAAACAAGGGTTTCAAATTCGCTCAGATACCGTTCCATACACCCAATATGTAATAGACAAGACCTACTCCTTGCTCAGTGAACTGGACTCAACACCCCCTATTCACCGCACAAGAATATATGTGACTAGTAAGAATCTTAACACCTATGTATTGATATCTGTCTGGAAGTGAGTCAAGTGGGTGTAAAGCCGCATAAACACAGCCGTGAAAAGCAGCTAAACCCCATTATAAAAATAAATTACCTTTAAAAACCCGTAAAACAAAGACAGTGAAAGAGAGAGAAATTCTTACAAAATTCGTTCAGAGGCTGTGATGCAACCTGGATTGACCATATCTAGACCCAGAGCTGGATGAGACATAAGGGTGGACACTCTTGGGGCTGAAAGGTTGGGTGAGGTTGGGTGAGCAAACGCAGACCCTTTAAAGTAATACTGCCTGGTACCCATCCCATGGGTCCCAAATCTCCAGGTTCAAGGGCATCTTCCTACATCGAAAACATGCATGAGTAACCCAGAAGATGGTACACCGTGTGATTTTGAAAGGTTTCTAATACGCACCTCATTTCTCATCTCCTTGTGCTCGGGTTCGCCTTTCCAGCTACTTTACTAGCAATCTCCCTACTTGGAGAATCAGCACCTTTAAGCTCCTGTCCCCTACAGGATGCAATTTGTCCTGAGGATGAACGGGAAGAGGGGCAACCAATGAGAGACTAGATCTATGTGTTGGGACAGGCACAGGTCACTCTATTTTCCCATCAGGAAGAAGAATTAACCACAGGCTCAGCCTGCCGCCCAGAAGCAGAATAGGGCCTGAGGCAATCCCGCGCTTTTGCGGCCAGCTCCCAAAAAAGCCAGTTGAAAAATGGAGCTCAGGGACACTGCAATTCACAAACCCGCAGAGCTATAAATGATAACTCTCATCCACAAATATATTGAGGGAAGGCAACGAAGAGGATTTGAAAGCAAGGCAGAATTTCAGGAAACAGGTTTCAGGAGGTAGATTCGAATCGCCTTTAAAGCATATGAAAAGTGGCAAAACGTCGACAATGATGCCCTTGGCCAAACAGGGCGTATGCGTTTTTTCCTGAATATATTCAGGAAAAAACGCATACGCCCTGTTTGGCCAACCAAGCAACCTGGAAAGGCTAATCAGCGTTACAAAGAAGTCTCGCTTCCCATTGGTCAAAAGTGCCATGCTGCAAAAAGTGTCCAAACCAGAAATGCAGGACAGGCCATGGAGAAATGGCAGCCTTGCTACGCTGATGGGCGGGATGTAAATTGCCAACAGCCACTCTGGAAAAGTGTACGGTGTGTCCTGAAACATCGAAAAAACACAGCTTAGGGAGCATAGGGCACGTCCACTCATGGGCGTATAAATTGGGAAAACTAAAAATCAGCAAGACACAGGCACCCCAAAGTTTAGGGCTGCTCTGTTGACAAGAACCTCCACTTCATGACACCTTAAATATCCCAGGAAAGAGAAAAATGGATAAAGAAGTTGTGGTCCTTATGTACAATGGAATATCACTCAGACATGAAATCAATGTCATAAGGCTAGTAGAAGCAAGATGAGTGGATTTAGGTACGATGATCCTAAGTGAAATAAGTCACACAGAAAAAGACACTTATCATAAGGTATCACTTATAGAGGGAATGTAAAAACCGCTACACTTGAACTGAATTACAAAACAGAACAGAGTCACACGTTTAGAAAACACACTATGGCTGCTTAACGGCAAAGGTGAGGTGGGGTGATGCATAAAACAAGGGTTTCAAATTCGCTCAGATACCGTTCCATACACCCAATATGTAATAGACAAGACCTACTCCTTGCTCAGTGAACTGGACTCAACACCCCCTATTCACCGCACAAGAATATATGTGACTAGTAAGAATCTTAAAACCTATGTATTGATATCTGTCTGGAAGTGAGTCAAGTGGGTGTAAAGCCGCATAAACACAGCCGTGAAAAGCAGCTAAACCCCATTATAAAAATAAATTACTTTTAAAAACCCGTAAAACAAAGACAGTGAAAGAGAGAGAAATTCTTACACAATTCGTTCAGAGGCTGTGATGCAACCTGGATTGACATATCTAGACCCACAGCTGGATGAGACATAAGGGTGGACACTCTTGGGGCTGAAAGGTTGGGTGAGGTTGGGTGAGCAAACGCAGACCCTTTAAAGTAATACTGCCTGGTACCCATCCCATGGGTCCCAAATCTCCAGGTTCAAGGGCATCTTCCTACATCGAAAACATGCATGAGGAACCCAGAAGATGGTACACCGTGTGATTTTGAAAGGTTTCTAATACGCACCTCATTTCTCATCTCCTTGTGCTCGGGTTCGCCTTTCCAGCTACTTTACTAGCAACCTCCCTACTTGGAGAATCAGCACCTTTAAGCTCCTGTTCCCTACAGGTTGCAATTTGTCCTGAGGATGAACGGGAAGAGGGGCAACCAATGAGAGACTAGATCTAAGTGTTGGGACAGGCACAGGTCACTCTATTTCCCATCAGGAAGAAGAATTAACCACAGGCTAAGCCTGCCGCCCAGAAGCAGAATAGGGCCTGAGGCAATCCCGCGCTTTTGCGGCCAGCTCCCAAAAAAGCCAGTTGAAAAATGGAGCTCAGGGACACTGCAATTCAGAAACCCGCAGAGTTATGAATGATAACTCTCATCCACAGATATATTGAGGGAAGGCAACGAAGAGGATTTGAAAGCAAGGCAGAATTGCAGGAAACAGATTTCAGGAGGTAGATTCGAATCGCCTTTAAAGCACATGAAAAGCGGCAAAACGTCGACAATGATGCCCTTGGCCAAAAAGGGCGTATGCGTTTTTTCCTGAATATATTCAGGAAAAAACGCATACGCCCTTTTTGGCCAACCAAGCAACCTGGAAAGGCAAATCAGTGCTACAAAGAAGTCTCGCTTCCCATCGGTCAAAAGTGCCATGCTGCAAAATGTGGCAAAACCAGAAATGCAGGACAGGCCATGCAGAAATGGTAGCCTTGCTACGCTGATGGGCGGGATGTAAATTGCCAACAGCCACTCTGGAAAAGTGTACGGTGTGTCCTGAAACATCGAAAAAACACAGCTTAGGGAGCATAGGGCACATCCACTCATGGGCGTATAAATTGGGAAAACTAAAAATCAGCAAGACACAGGCACCCCAAAGTTTAGGGCTGCTCTGTTGACAAGAACCTCCACTTCATGACACCTTAAATATCCCAGGAAAGAGAAAAATGGATAAAGAAGTTGTGGTCCTTATGTACAATGGAATATCACTCAGACATGAAATCAATGTCATAAGGCTAGTAGAAGCAAGATCAGTGGATTTAGGTACGATGATCCTAAGTGAAATAAGTCACACAGAAAAAGACACTTATCATAAGCTATCACTTATAGAGGGAATGTAAAAACCGCTACACTTGAACTGAATTACAAAACAGAACAGAGTCACACGTTTAGAAAACACACGATGGCTGCTGAGCGGGAAAGGTGAGGTGGGGTGATGCATAAAACAAGGGTTTCAAATTCGCTCAGATACCATTCCATACACCCAATATGTAATAGACAAGACCTACTCCTTGCTCAGTAAACTGGACTCAACACCCCCTATTCACCGCACAAGAATATATGTGACTAGTAAGAATCTTAAATCCTATGTATTGATATCTGTCTGGAAGTGAGTCAAGTGGGTGTAAAGCCGCATAAACACAGCCGTGAAAAGCAGCTAAACCCCATTATAAAAATAAATTACTTTTAAAAACCCGTAAAACAAAGACAGTGAAAGAGAGAGAAATTCTTACACAATTCGTTCAGAGGCTGTGATGCAACCTGGATTGACATATCTAGACCCACAGCTGGATGAGACATAAGGGTGGACACTCTTGGGGCTGAAAGGTTGGGTGAGGTTGGGTGAGCAAACGCAGACCCTTTAAAGTAATACTGCCTGGTACCCATCCCATGGGTCCCAAATCTCCAGGTTCAAGGGCATCTTCCTACATCGAAAACATGCATGAGGAACCCAGAAGATGGTACACCGTGTGATTTTGAAAGGTTTCTAATACGCACCTCATTTCTCATCTCCTTGTGCTCGGGTTCGCCTTTCCAGCTACTTTACTAGCAATCTCCCTACTTGGAGAATCAGCACCTTTAAGCTCCTGTTCCCTACAGGTTGCAATTTGTCCTGAGGATGAACGGGAAGAGGGGCAACCAATGAGAGACTAGATCTAGGTGTTGGGACAGGCACAGGTCACTCTATTTCCCATCAGGAAGAAGAATTAACCACAGGCTAAGCCTGCCGCCCAGAAGCAGAATAGGGCCTGAGGCAATCCCGCGCTTTTGCGGCCAGCTCCCGAAAAAGCCAGTTGAAAAATGGAGCTCAGGGACACTGCAATTCAGAAACCCGCAGAGTTATGAATGATAACTCTCATCCACAGATATATTGAGGGAAGGCAACGAAGAGGATTTGAAAGCAAGGCAGAATTGCAGGAAACAGATTTCAGGAGGTAGATTCGAATCGCCTTTAAAGCACATGAAAAGCGGCAAAACGTCGACAATGATGCCCTTGGCCAAAAAGGGCGTATGCGTTTTTTCCTGAATATATTCAGGAAAAAACGCATACGCCCTTTTTGGCCAACCAAGCAACCTGGAAAGGCAAATCAGTGCTACAAAGAAGTCTCGCTTCCCATCGGTCAAAAGGGCCATGCTGCAAAAAGTGTCAAAACCAGAAATATAGGACAGGCCATGGAGAAATGGCAGCCTTGCTACGCTGATGGGCGGGATGTAAATTGCCAACAGCCACTCTGGAGAAGTGTACGGTGTGTCCTGAAACATCGAAAAAACACAGCTTAGGGAGCATAGGGCACGTCCACTCATGGGCGTATAAATTGGGAAAACTAAAAATCAGCAAGACACAGGCACCCCAAAGTTTAGGGCTGCTCTGTTGACAAGAACCTCCACTTCATGACACCTTAAATATCCCAGGAAAGAGAAAAATGGATAAAGAAGTTGTGGTCCTTATGTACAATGGAATATCACTCAGACATGAAATCAATGTCATAAGGCTAGTAGAGGCAAGATGAGTGGATTTAGGTACGATGATCCTAAGTGAAATAAGTCACACAGAAAAAGACACTTATCATAAGCTATCACTTATAGAGGGAATGTAAAAACCGCTACACTTGAACTGAATTACAAAACAGAACAGAGTCACACGTTTAGAAAACACACTATGGCTGCTTAACGGGAAAGGTGAGGTGGGGTGATGCATAAAACAAGGGTTTCAAATTCGCTCAGATACCGTTCCATACACCCAATATGTAATAGACAAGACCTACTCCTTGCTCAGTGAACTGGACTCAACACCCCCTATTCACCGCACAAGAATATATGTGACTAGTAAGAATCTTAAAACCTATGTATTGATATCTGTCTGGAAGTGAGTCAAGTGGGTGTAAAGCCGCATAAACACAGCCGTGAAAAGCAGCTAAACCCCATTATAAAAATAAATTACTTTTAAAAACCCGTAAAACAAAGACAGTGAAAGAGAGAGAAATTCTTACACAATTCGTTCAGAGGCTGTGATGCAACCTGGATTGACCATATCTAGACCCACAGCTGGATGAGACATAAGGGTGGACACTCTTGGGGCTGAAAGGTTGGGTGAGGTTGGGTGAGCAAACGCAGACCCTTTAAAGTAATACTGCCTGGTACCCATCCCATGGGTCCCAAATCTCCAGGTTCAAGGGCATCTTCCTACATCGAAAACATGCATGAGAAACCCAGAAGATGGTACACCGTGTGATTTTGAAAGGTTTCTAATACGCACCTCATTTCTCATCTCCTTGTGCTCGGGTTCGCCTTTCCAGCTACTTTACTAGCAACCTCCCTACTTGGAGAATCAGCACCTTTAAGCTCCTGTTCCCTACAGGTTGCAATTTGTCCTGAGGATGAACGGGAAGAGGGGCAACCAATGAGAGACTAGATCTAGGTGTTGGGACAGGCACAGGTCACTCTATTTCCCATCAGGAAGAAGAATTAACCACAGGCTAAGCCTGCCGCCCAGAAGCAGAATAGGGCCTGAGGCAATCCCGCGCTTTTGCGGCCAGCTCCCAAAAAAGCCAGTTGAAAAATGGAGCTCAGGGACACTGCAATTCAGAAACCCGCAGAGTTATGAATGATAACTCTCATCCACAGATATATTGAGGGAAGGCAACGAAGAGGATTTGAAAGCAAGGCAGAATTGCAGGAAACAGATTTCAGGAGGTAGATTCGAATCGCCTTTAAAGCACATGAAAAGCGGCAAAACGTCGACAATGATGCCCTTGGCCAAAAAGGGCGTATGCGTTTTTTCCTGAATATATTCAGGAAAAAACGCATACGCCCTTTTTGGCCAACCAAGCAACCTGGAAAGGCAAATCAGTGCTACAAAGAAGTCTCGCTTCCCATCGGTCAAAAGTGCCATGCTGCAAAAAGTGGCAAAACCAGAAATGCAGGACAGGCCATGGAGAAATGGTAGCCTTGCTACGCTGATGGGCGGGATGTAAATTGCCAACAGCCACTCTGGAAAAGTGTACGGTGTGTCCTGAAACATCGAAAAAACACAGCTTAGGGAGCATAGGGCACGTCCACTCATGGGCGTATAAATTGGGAAAACTAAAAATCAGCAAGACACAGGCACCCCAAAGTTTAGGGCTGCTCTGTTGACAAGAACCTCCACTTCATGACACCTTAAATATCCCAGGAAAGAGAAAAATGGATAAAGAAGTTGTGGTCCTTATGTACAATGGAATATCACTCAGACATGAAATCAATGTCATAAGGCTAGTAGAAGCAAGATCAGTGGATTTAGGTACGATGATCCTAAGTGAAATAAGTCACACAGAAAAAGACACTTATCATAAGCTATCACTTATAGAGGGAATGTAAAAACCGCTACACTTGAATTGAATTACAAAACAGAACAGAGTCACACGTTTAGAAAACACACGATGGCTGCTGAGCGGGAAAGGTGAGGTGGGGTGAGGCATAAAACAAGGGTTTCAAATTCGCTCAGATACCGTTCCATACACCCAATATGTAATAGACAAGACCTACTCCTTGCTCAGTGAACTGGACTCAACACCCCCTATTCACCGCACAAGAATATATGTGACTAGTAAGAATCTTAAAACCTATGTATTGATATCTGTCTGGAAGTGAGTCAAGTGGGTGTAAAGCCGCATAAACACAGCCGTGAAAAGCAGCTAAACCCCATTATAAAAATAAATTACTTTTAAAAACCCGTAAAACAAAGACAGTGAAAGAGAGAGAAATTCTTACACAATTCGTTCAGAGGCTGTGATGCAACCTGGATTGACCATATCTAGACCCACAGCTGGATGAGACATAAGGGTGGACACTCTTGGGGCTGAAAGGTTGGGTGAGGTTGGGTGAGCAAACGCAGACCCTTTAAAGTAATACTGCATGGTACCCATCCCATGGGTCCCAAATCTCCAGGTTCAAGGGCATCTTCCTACATCGAAAACATGCATGAGAAAACCAGAAGATGGTACACCGTGTGATTTTGAAAGGTTTCTAATACGCACCTCATTTCTCATCTCCTTGTGCTCGGGTTCGCCTTTCCAGCTACTTTACTAGCAATCTCCCTACTTGGAGAATCAGCACCTTTAAGCTCCTGTTCCCTACAGGTTGCAATTTGTCCTGAGGATGAACGGGAAGAGGGGCAACCAATGAGAGACTAGATCTATGTGTTGGGACAGGCTCAGGTCACTCTATTTTCCCATCGGGAAGAAGAATTAACCACAGGCTCAGCCTGCCGCCCAGAAACAGAATAGGGCCTGAGGCAATCCCGCGCTTTTGCGGCCAGCTCCCAAAAAAGCCAGTTGAAAAATGGAGCTCAGGGACACTGCAATTCACAAACCCGCAGAGCTATAAATGATAACTCTCATCCACAGATATATTGAGGGAAGGCAACGAAGAGGATTTGAAAGCAAGGCAGAATTGCAGGAAACAGGTTTCAGGAGGTAGATTCGAATCGCCTTTAAAGCACATGAAAAGTGGTAAAACGTCGACAATGATGCCCTTGGCCAAACAGGGCGTATGCGTTTTTTCCTGAATATATTCAGGAAAAAACGCATACGCCCTGTTTGGCCAACCAAGCAACCTGGAAAGGCTAATCAGCGCTACAAAGAAATCTCGCTTCCCATCGGTCAAAAGGGCCATGCTGCAAAAAGTGTCAAAACCAGAAATGCAGGACAGGCCATGGAGAAATGGCAGCCTTGCTACGCTGATGGGCGGGATGTAAATTGCCAACAGCCACTCTGGAGAAGTGTACGGTGTGTCCTGAAACATCGAAAAAACACAGCTTAGGGAGCATAGGGCACGACCTCTCATGGGCGTATATATTGGGAAAACTAAAAATCAGCAAGACACAGGCACCCCAAAGTTTAGGGCTGCTCTGTTGACAAGAACCTCCACTTCATGACACCTTAAATATCCCAGGAAAGACAAAAATGGATAAAGAAGTTGTGGTCCTTATGTACAATGGAATATCACTCAGACGTGAAATCAATGTCATAAGGCTAGTAGAAGCAAGATGAGAGGATTTAGGTACGATGATTCTAAGTGAAATAAGTCACACAGAAAAAGACACTTATCATAAGCTATCACTTATAGAGGGAATGTAAAAACCGCTACACTTGAACTGAATTACAAAACAGAACAGAGTCACACGTTTAGAAAACACACTATGGCTGCTTAACGGGAAAGGTGAGGTGGCGTGATGCATAAAACAAGGGTTTCAAATTCGCTCAGATACCGTTCCATACACCCAATATGTAATAGACAAGACCTACTCCTTGCTCAGTGAACTGGACTCAACACCCCCTATTCACCGCACAAGAATATATGTGACTAGTAAGAATCTTAAAACCTATGTATTGATATCTGTCTGGAAGTGAGTCAAGTGGGTGTAAAGCCGCATAAACACAGCCGTGAAAAGCAGCTAAACCCCATTATAAAAATAAATTACCTTTAAAAACCCGTAAAACAAAGACAGTGAAAGAGAGAGAAATTCTTACAAAATTCGTTCAGAGGCTCTGATGCAACCTGGATTGACCATATCTAGACCCAGAGCTGGATGAGACATAAGGGTGGACACTCTTGGGGCTGAAAGGTTGGGTGAGGTTGGGTGAGCAAACGCAGACCCTTTAAAGTAATACTGCCTGGTACCCATCCCATGGGTCCCAAATCTCCAGGTTCAAGGGCATCTTCCTACATCGAAAACATGCATGAGTAACCCAGAAGATGGTACACCGTGTGATTTTGAAAGGTTTCTAATACGCACCTCATTTCTCATCTCCTTGTGCTCGGGTTCGCCTTTCCAGCTACTTTACTAGCAATCTCCCTACTTGGAGAATCAGCACCTTTAAGCTCCTGTTCCCTACAGGTTGCAATTTGTCCTGAGGATGAACGGGAAGAGGGGCAACCAATGAGAGACTAGATCTAGGTGTTGGGACAGGCACAGGTCACTCTATTTCCCATCAGGAAGAAGAATTAACCACAGGCTAAGCGTGCCGCCCAGAAGCAGAATAGGGCCTGAGGGAACCCCGCGCTTTTGCGGCCAGCTCCCAAAAAAGCCAGTTGAAAAATGGAGCTCAGGGACACTGCAATTCAGAAACCCGCAGAGTTATGAATGATAACTCTCATCCACAGATATATTGAGGGAAGGCAACGAAGAGGATTTGAAAGCAAGGCAGAATTGCAGGAAACAGATTTCAGGAGGTAGATTCGAATCGCCTTTAAAGCACATGAAAAGCGGCAAAACGTCGACAATGATGCCCTTGGCCAAAAAGGGCGTAGGCGTTTTTTCCTGAATATATTCAGGAAAAAACGCCTACGCCCTTTTTGGCCAACCAAGCAACCTGGAAAGGCAAATCAGTGCTACAAAGAAGTCTCGCTTCCCATCGGTCAAAAGTGCCATGCTGCAAAAAGTGTCAAAACCAGAAATGCAGGACAGGCCATGGAGAAATGGCAGCCTTGCTACGCTGATGGGCGGGATGTAAATTGCCAACAGCCACTCTGGAGAAGTGTACGGTGTGTCCTGAAACATCGAAAAAACACAGCTTAGGGAGCATAGGGCACGTCCACTCATGGGCGTATAAATTGGGAAAACTAAAAATCAGCAAGACACAGGCACCCCAAAGTTTAGGGCTGCTCTGTTGACAAGAACCTCCACTTCATGACACCTTAAATATCCCAGGAAAGAGAAAAATGGATAAAGAAGTTGTGGTCCTTATGTACAATGGAATATCACTCAGACATGAAATCAATGTCATAAGGCTAGTAGAAGCAAGATGAGTGGATTTACGTACGACGATTCTAAGTGAAATAAGTCACACAGAAAAAGACACTTATCATAAGCTATCACTTATAGAGGGAATGTAAAAACCGCTACACTTGAACTGAATTACAAAACAGAACAGAGTCACACGTTTAGAAAACACACTATGGCTGCTTAACGGGAAAGGTGAGGTGGGGTGATGCATAAAACAAGGGTTTCAAATTCGCTCAGATACCGTTCCATACACCCAATATGTAATAGACAAGACCTACTCCTTGCTCAGTGAACTGGACTCAACACCCCCTATTCACCGCACAAGAATATATGTGACTAGTAAGAATCTTAAAACCTATGTATTGATATCTGTCTGGAAGTGAGTCAAGTGGGTGTAAAGCCGCATAAACACAGCCCTGAAAAGCAGCTAAACCCCATTATAAAAATAAATTACTTTTAAAAACCCGTAAAACAAAGACAGTGAAAGAGAGAGAAATTCTTACAAAATTCGTTCAGAGGCTGTGATGCAACCTGGATTGACCATATCTAGACCCACAGCTGGATGAGACATAAGGGTGGACACTCTTGGGAGTGAAAGGTTGGGTGAGGTTGGGTGAGGTTGGGTGAGCAAACACAGACCCTTTAAAGTAATACTGCCTGGTACCCATCCCATGGGTCCCAAATCTCCAGGTTCAAGGGCATCTTCCTACATCGAAAACATGCATGAGAAACCCAGAAGATGGTACACCGTGTGGTTTTGAAAGTTTTCTAATACGCACCTCATTTCTCATCTCCTTGTGCTCGGGTTCGCCATTCCAGCTACTTTACTAGCAATCTCCCTACTTGGAAAATCAGCACCTTTAAGCTCCTGTTCCCTACAGGTTGCAATTTGTCCTGAGGATGAACGGGAAGAGGGGCAACCAATGAGAGACTAGATCTAGGTGTTGGGACAGGCACAGGTCACTCTATTTTCCCATCAGGAAGCAGAATTAACCACAGGCTCAGCCTGCCTCCCAGAAGCAGAATAGGGCCTGAGGCAATCCCGCGCTTTTGCGGCCAGCTCCCAAAAAAGCGACTTGAAAAATGGAGCTCAGGGACACTGCAATTCACAAAGACGCAGAGTTATAAATGATAACTCTCATCCACAGATATATTGAGGGAAGGCAACGAAGAGGATTTGAAAGCAAGGCAGAATTGCAGGAAACAGATTTCAGGAGGTAGATTCGAATCGCCTTTAAAGCACATGAAAAGCGGCAAAACGTCGACAATGATGCCCTTGGCCAAAAAGGGCGTATGCGTTTTATCCTGAATATATTCAGGAAAAAACGCATACGCCCTTTTTGGTCAACCAAGCAACCTGGAAAGGCAAATCAGCGCTACAAAGAAGTCTCGCTTCCCATCGGTCAAAAGGGCAATGCTGCAAAAAGTGTCAAAACCAGAAATGCAGGACAGGCCATGGAGAAATGGCAGCCTTGCTACGCTGATGGGCGGGATGTAAATTGCCAACAGCCACTCTGGAGAAGTGTACGGTGTGTCCTGAAACATCGAAAAAACACAGCTTAGGGAGCATAGGGCACGTCCACTCATGGGCGTATAAATTGGGAAAACTAAAAATCAGCAAGACACAGGCACCCCAAAATTTAGGGCTGCTCTGTTGACAAGAACCTCCACTTCATGACACCTTAAATATCCCAGGAAAGAGAAAAATGGATAAAGAAGTTGTGGTCCTTATGTACAATGGAATATCACTCAGACATGAAATCAATGTCATAAGGCTAGTAGAAGCAAGATGAGTGGATTTAGGTACAACAATTCTAAGTGAAATTAGTCACACAGGAAAAGACACTTATCATAAGCTATCACTTATAGAGGGAATGTAAAAACCGCTACACTTGAACTGAATTACAAAAGAGAACAGAGTCACACGTTTAGAAAACACACTATGGCTGCTTAACGGGAAAGGTGAGGTGGGGTGAGGCATAAAACAAGGGTTTCAAATTCGCTCAGATACCGTTCCATACACCCAATATGTAATAGACAAGACCTACTCCTTGCTCAGTGAACTGGACTCAACACCCCCTATTCACCGCACAAGAATATATGTGACTAGTAAGAATCTTAAAACCTATGTATTGATATCTGTCTGGAAGTGAGTCAAGTGGGTGTAAAGCCGCATAAACACAGCCGTGAAAAGCAGCTAAACCCCATTATAAAAATAAATTACTTTTAAAAACCCGTAAAACAAAGACAGTGAAAGAGAGAGAAATTCTTACAAAATTCGTTCAGAGGCTGTGATGCAACCTGGATTGACCAAATCTAGACCCACAGCTGGATGAGACATAAGGGTGGACACTCTTGGGGCTGAAATGTTGGGTGAGGTTGGGTGAGCAAACGCAGACCCTTTAAAGTAATACTGCCTGGTACCCATCCCATGGGTCCCAAATCTCCAGGTTCAAGGGCATCTTCCTACATCGAAAACATGCATGAGAAACCCAGAAGATGGTACACTGTGTGATTTTGAAAGGTTTCTAATACGCACCTCATTTCTCATCTCCTTGTGCTCGGGTTCGCCTTTCCAGCTAATTTACTAGCAATCTCCCTACTTGGAGAATCAGCACCTTTAAGCTCCTGTTCCCTACAGGTTGCAATTTGTCCTGAGGATGAACGGGAAGAGGGGCAACCAATGAGAGACTAGATCTAGGTGTTGGGACAGGCACAGGTCACTCTATTTCCCATCAGGAAGAAGAATTAACCACAGGCTAAGCCTGCCGCCCAGAAGCAGAATAGGGCCTGAGGCAATCCCGCGCTTTTGCGGCCAGCTCCCAAAAAAGCCAGTTGAAAAATGGAGCTCAGGGACACTGCAATTCAGAAACCCGCAGAGTTATGAATGATAACTCTCATCCACAGATATATTGAGGGAAGGCAACGAAGAGGATTTGAAAGCAAGGCAGAATTGCAGGAAACAGATTTCAGGAGGTAGATTCGAATCGCCTTTAAAGCACATGAAAAGAGGCAAAACGTCGACAATGATGCCCTTGGCCAAAAAGGGCGTATGCGTTTTTTCCTGAATATATTCAGGAAAAAACGCATACGCCCTTTTTGGCCAACCAAGCAACCTGGAAAGGCAAATCAGCGCTACAAAGAAGTCTCGCTTCCCATGGGTCAAAAGGGCCATGCTGCAAAAAGTGTCAAAACCAGAAATGCAGGACAGGCCATGGAGAAATGGCAGCCTTGCTACGCTGATGGGCGGGATGTAAATTGCCAACAGCCATTCTGGAGAAGTGTACGGTGTGTCCTGAAACATCGAAAAAACACAGCTTAGGGAGCATAGGGCACGTCCACTCATGGGCGTATAAATTGGGAAAACTAAAAATCAGCAAGACACAGGCACCCCAAAGTTTAGGGCTGCTCTGTTGACAAGAACCTCCACTTCATGACACCTTAAATATCCAAGGAAAGAGAAAAATGGATAAAGAAGTTGAGGTCCTTATGTACAATGGAATATCACTCAGACATGAAATCAATGTCATAAGGCTAGTAGAAGCAAGATGAGTGGATTTACGTACGACGATTCTAAGTGAAATAAGTCACACAGAAAAAGACACTTATCATAAGCTATCACTTATAGAGGGAATGTAAAAACCGCTACAATTGAACTGAATTACAAAACAGAACAGAGTCACACGTTTAGAAAACACACTATGGCTGCTTAACGGGAAAGGTGAGGTGGGGTGATGCATAAAACAAGGGTTTCAAATTCGCTCACATACCGTTCCATACACCCAATATGTAATAGACAAGACCTACTCCTTGCTCAGTGAACTGGACTCAACACCCCCTATTCACCGTACAAGAATATATGTGACTAGTAAGAATCTTAAAACCTATGTATTGATATCTGTCTGGAAGTGAGTCAAGTGGGTGTAAAGCCGCATAAACACAGCCGTGAAAAGCAGCTAAACCCCATTATAAAAATAAATTACTTTTAAAAACCCGTAAAACAAAGACAGTGAAAGAGAGAGAAATTCTTACAAAATTCGTTCAGAGGCTGTGATGCAACCTGGATTGGCCATATCTAGACACACAGCTGGATGAGACATAAGGGTGGACACTCTTGGGGCTGAGAGGTTGGGTGAGGTTGGGTGAGGTTGGGTGAGCAAACACAGACCCTTTAAAGTAATACTGCCTGGTACCCATCCCATGGGTCCCAAATCTCCAGGTTCAAGGGCATCTTCCTACATCAAAAACATGCATGAGAAACCCAGATGATCGTACACCGTGTGGTTTTGAAAGGTTTCTAATACGCATCTCATTTCTCATCTCATTGTGTTCGGGTTCGCCTTTCCAGCTACTTTACTAGCAATCTCCCTACTTGGAGAATCAGCACCTTTAAGCTCCTGTTACCTACAGGTTGCACTTTGTCCTGAGGATGAAGGGGAAGAGGGGCAACCAATGAGAGACTAGATCTAGGTGTTGGGACAGGCACAGGTCACTCTATTTTCCCATCAGGAAGAAGAATTAACCACAGGCTCAGCCTGCCGCCCAGAAGCAGTATAGGGCCTGAGGCAATCCCGCGCTCTTGCGGCCAGCTCCCAAAAAAGCGAGTTGAAAAATGGAGCCCAGGGACACTGCCATTCACAAACCCGCAGAGTTATAAATGATAACTCTCGTCCACAGATATATTGAGGGAAGGCAATGAAGAGGATTTGAAAGCAAGGCAGAATTGCAGGAAACAGGTTTCAGGAGGTAGATTCGAATCGCCTTTAAAGCACATGAAAAGTCGCAAAACGTCGACAACGATGCCCTTGGCCAAAAAGGGCGTATGCGTTTTTTCCTGAATATATTCAGGAAAAAACGCATACGCCCTTTTTGGCCAACCAAGCAACCTGGAAAGGCAAATCAGCGCTACAAAGTAGTCTCGCTTCCCATCGGTCAAAAGGGCCATGCTGCAAAAAGTGTCAAAACCAGAAATGCAGGACAGGCCATGGAGAAATGGCAGCCTTGCTACGCTGATGGGCGGGATGTAAATTGCCAACAGCCACTCTGGAGAAGTGTACGGTGTGTCCTGAAACATCTAAAACACACAGCTTAGGGAGAATAGGGTACGTCCACTCATGGGCGTATAAATTGGGAAAACTAAAAATCAGCAAGACACAGGCACCCCAAAGTTTAGGGCTGCTCTGTTGACAAGAACCTCCACTTCATGACACCTTAAATATCCCAGGAAAGAGAAAAATGGATAAAGAAGTTGTGGTCCTTATGTACAATGGAATATCACTCAGACATGAAATCAATGTCATAAGGCTACTAGAAGCAAGATGAGTGGATATAGGTACGACGATTCTAAGTGAAATGAGTCACACAGAAAAAGACACTTATCATAAGTTATCACTTATAGAGGGAATGTAAAAACCGCTACACTTGAACTGAATTACAAAACAGAACAGAGTCACACGTTTAGAAAACACACTATGGCTGCTTAACGGGAAAGGTGAGGTGGGGTGATGCATAAAACAAGGGTTTCAAATTCGCTCAGATACCGTTCCATACACCCAATATGTAATAGACAAGACCTACTCCTTGCTCAGTGAACTGGACTCAACACCCCCTATTCACGGCACAAGAATATATGTGACTAGTAAGAATCTTAAAACCTATGTATTGATATCTGTCTGGAAGTGAGGCAATTGGGTGTAAAGCCGCATAAACACAGCCGTGAAAAGCAGCTAAACCCCATTATAAAAATAAATTACTTTTAAAAACCCATAAAACAAAGACAGTGAAAGAGAGAAATTCTTCCAAAATTCGTTCAGGGGCTGTGATGCAACCTGGATTGACCATATCTAGACCCACAGCTGGATGAGACATAACGGTGGACACTCTTGGGGCTGAGAGGTTTGGTTAGGTTGGGTGAGCAAACGCAGAACCTTTAAAGTAATACTGCGTGGTACGCATCCCATGGGTCCCAAATCTCCAGGTTCAAGGGCATCTTCCGACATCGAAAACATACATGAGAAACCCAGAAGATGGTACACCGTGTGATTTTGAAAGGTTTCTAAAACGCACCTCATTTCTCATCTCCTTGTGCTCGGGTTCGCCATTCCAGGTACTTTACTAGCAATCTCCCTACTTGGAGAATCAGCACCTTTAACCTCCTGTTCCCTACAGGTTGCAATTTGTCCTGAGGATGAACGGGAAGAGGGGCAACCAATGAGAGACTAGATCTAGGTGCTGGGACAGGCACAGGTCACTCTATTTTCCCATCAGGAAGAAGAATTAACCACAGGCTCAGCCTGCCGCCCAGAAGCAGAATAGGGCCTGAGGCAATCCCGCGCTCTTGCGGCCAGCTCCCAAAAAAGCGAGTTGCAAAATGGAGCCCAGGGACACTGCCTTTCACAAACCCGCAGAGTTATAAATGATAACTCTCGTCCACAAATATATTGAGGGAAGGCAATGAAGAGGATTTGAAAGCAAGGCAGAATTGCAGGAAACAGGTTTCAGGAGGTAGATTCGAATCGCCTTTAAAGCACATGAAATGTCGCAAAACGTCGACAATGATGCCCTTGGCCAAAAAGGGCGTATGCGTTTTTTCCTGAATATATTCAGGAAAAAACGCATACGCCCTGTTTGGCCAACCAAGCAACCTGGAAAGGCTAATCAGCGCTACAAAGTAGTCTCGCTTCCCATCGGTCAAAAGGGCCATGCTGCAAAAAGTGTCAAAACCAGAAATGCAGGACAGGCCATGGAGAAATGGCAGCCTTGCTACGCTGATGGGCGGGATGTAAATTGCCAACAGCCACTCTGAAGAAGTGTACGGTGTGTCCTGAAACATCTAAAACACACAGCTTAGGGAGCATAGGGCACGTCCACTCATGGGCGTATAAATTGGGAAAATTAAAAATCAGCAAGACACAGGCACCCCAAAGTTTAGGGCTGCTCTGTTGACAAGAACCTCCACTTCATGACACCTTAAATATCCCAGGAAAGAGAAAAATGGATAAAGAAGTTGTGGTCCTTATGTACAATGGAATATCACGCAGACATGAAATCAATATCATAAGGCTAGAAGAAGCAAGATGAGTGGACTTAGGTACGATGATTCTACGTGAAATAAGTCACACAGAAAAAGACACTTATCATAAGCTATCACTTATAGAGGGAATGTAAAAACCGCTACACTTGAACTGAGTTACAAAACAGAACAGAGTCACACGTTTAGAAAACACACTATGGCTGCTTAACGGGAAAGGTGAGGTGGGGTGATGCATAAAACAAGGGTTTCAAATTCGCTCAGATACCGTTCCATACACCCAATATGTAATAGAAAAGACCGACTCATTGCTCAGTGAACTGGACTCAACACCCCCTATTCACCGCACAAGAATATATGTGACTAGTAAGAATCTTAAAACCTATGTATTGATATCTGTCTGGAAGTGAGTCAAGTGGGTGTAAAGCCGCATAAACACAGCCGTGAAAAGCAGCTAAACCCCATTATAAAAATAAATTACTTTTAAAAACCCGTAAAACAAAGACAGTGAAAGAGAGAGAAATTCTTACAAAATTCGTTCAGAGGCTGTGATGCAACCTGGATTGACCATATCTAGACCCAAAGCTGGATGAGTCATAAGGGTGGACACACTTGGGGCTGAGAGGTTGGGAGAGGTTGGGTGAGCAAACACAGTCCCTTTAAAGTAATACTGCGTGGTACCCATCCCATGGGTCCCAAATCTCCAGGTTCAAGGGCATCTTCCTACATCGAAAACATGCATGAGAAACCCAGAAGATGGTACACCATGTGATTTTGAAAGGTTTCTAAAACGCACCTCATTTCTCATCTCCTTGTGTTCGGGTTCGCCATTCCAGCTACTTTACTAGCAATCTCCCTACTTGGAGAATCAGCACCTTTAACCTCCTGTTCCGTACAGGTTGCAATTTGTCCTGAGGATGAAAGGGAAGAGGGGCAACCAATGAGAGACTAGATCTAGGTGTTGGGACAGGCACAGGTCACTCTATTTTCCCATCAGGAAGAAGAATTAACCACAGGCTCAGCCTACCGCCGGGAACCAGAATAGGGCCTTAGGCAATCCCGTGCGTTTGCGGCCAGCTCCCAAAAAAGACAGTTGAAAAATGGAGCTCAGGGGCACTGCAATTCACAAACCTGCTGAGTTATAAATGATAACTCTCGTCCAAAAATATATTGAGGGAAGGCAACGAAGAGGATTTGAAAGAAAGGCAGAATTGCAGGAAACAGATTTCAGGAGGTAGATTCGAATCGCCTTTAAAGCACATGAAAGGTGGCAAAACGTCGACAATGATGACCTTGGCCAAAAAGAGCGTATGCGTTTTTTCCTGAATATATTCAGGAAAAAACGCATACGCCCTTTTTGGCCAACCAAGCAACCTGGAAAGGCAAATCAGCGCTACAAAGAAGTCTCGCTTCCCATCGGTCAAAAGGGCCATGCTGCAAAAATTTTCAAAACCAGAAATGCAGGACAGGCCATGGAGAAATGGCAGCCTTGCTACGCTGATGGGAGGGATGTAAATTGCCAACAGCCACACTGGAGAAGTGTACGGTGTGTCCTGAAACTTCGAAAAAACACAGCTTAGGGAGCATAGGGCACGTCCACTCATGGTCGTATAAATTGGGAAAACTAAAAATCAGCAAGACACAGGCACCCCAATGATTAGGGCTGCTCTGTTGACAAGAACCTCCACTTCATGACACCTTAAATATCCCAAGAAAGAAAAAAATGGATAAAGAAGTTGTGGTCCTTATGTACAATGGAATATCACTCAGACATGAAATCAATGTCATAAGGCTAGTAGAAGCAAGATGAGTGGATTTAGGAACGACGATTCTAAGTGAAATAAGTCACACAGAAAAAGACACTTATCATAAGCTATCACTTATAGAGGGAATGTAAAAACCGCTACACTTGAACTGAATTACAAAACAGAACAGAGTCACACGTTTAGAAAACACACTATGGCTGCTTAACGGGAAAGGTGAGGTGGGGTGATGCATAAAACAAGGGTTTCAAATTCGCTCACATACCGTTCCATACACCCAATATGTAATAGAAAAGACCTACTCCTTGCTCAGTGAACTGGACACAACACCCCCTATTCACCGCACAAGAATATATCTGACTAGTAAGAATCGTAAAACCTATGTATTGATATCTCTCTGGATGTGAGTCAAGTGGGTGTAAAGCCGCATCAACACAGCCGTGAAAGGCCGCTAAACCCCATTATAAAAATAAATTACTTTTAAAAACCCGTAAAACAAAGACAGTGAAAGAGAGAGAAATTCTTCCAAAATTCGGTCAGGGGCTGTGATGCAACCTGGATTGACCATATCTAGACACACAGCTGGATGAGACATAAGGGTGGACACTCTTGGGGCTGAGAGGTTGGGTGAGGTTGGGTGAGCAAACGCACAACCTTTAAAGTAATACTGCGTGGTACGCATCCCATGGGTCCCAAATCTCCAGGTTCAAGGGCATCTTCCTACATCGAAAACATACATGAGAAACCCAGAAGATGGTACACCGTGTGATTTTGAAAGGTTTCTAATACGCACCTCATTTCTCATCTCCTTGTGCTCGGGTTCGCCATTCCAGGTACTTTACTAGCAATCTCCCTACTTGGAGAATCAACACCTTTAACCTCCTGTTCCCTACAGGTTGCAATTTGTCCTGAGGATGAACGGGAAGAGGGGCAACCAATGAGAGACTAGATCTAGGTGTTGGGACAGGCACAGGTCACTCTATTTTCCCATCAGGAAGAAGAATTAACCACAGGCTCAGCCTGCCGCCCAGAAGCAGAATAGGGCCTGAGGCAATCCCGCGCTCTTGCGGCCAGCTCCCAAAAAAGCGAGTTGCAAAATGGAGCCCAGGGACACTGCCTTTCACAAACCCGCAGAGTTATAAATGATAACACTCATCCACAAATATATTGAGGGAAGGCAATGAAGAGGATTTGAATGCAAGGCAGAATTGCAGGAAACAGGTTTCAGGAGGTAGATTCGAATCGCCTTTAAAGCACATGAAAAGTCGTAAAACGTCGACAATGATGCCCTTGGCCAAAAAGGGCGTATGCGTTTTTTCCTGAATATATTCAGGAAAAAACGCATACGCCCTTTTTGGCCAACCAAGCAACCTGGAAAGGCAAATCAGCGCTACAAAGTAGTCTCGCTTCCCATCGGTCAAAAGGGCCATGCTGCAAAAAGTGTCAAAACCAGAAATGCAGGATAGGCCATGGAGAAATGGCAGCCTTGCTACGCTGAGGGGCAGGATGTAAATTGCCAACAGCCACTCTGGAGAAGTGTACGGTGTGTCCTGAAACATCTAAAACACACAGCTTAGGGAGCATAGGGCACGTCCACTCATGGGCGTATAAATTGGGAAAACTAAAAATCAGCAAGACACAGGCACCCCAAAGTTTAGGGCTGCTCTGTTGACAAGAACCTCCACTTCATGACACCTTAAATATCCCAGGAACGAGAAAAATGGATAAAGAAGTTGTGGTCCTTATGTACAATGGAATATCACTCAGACATGAAATCAATATCATAAGGCTAGAAGAAGCAAGATGAGTGGACTTAGGTACGATGATTCTACGTGAAATAAGTAACACAGAAAAAGACACTTATCATAAGCTATCACTTATAGAGGGAATGTAAAAACCGCTACACTTGAACTGAGTTACAAAACAGAACAGAGTCACACGTTTAGAAAACACACTATGGCTGCTTAACGGGAAAGGTGAGGTGGGGTGATGCATAAAACAAGGGTTTCAAATTCGCTCACATACCGTTCCATACACCCAATATGTAATAGAAAAGACCGACTCCTTGCTCAGTGAACTGGACTCAACACCCCCTATACACCACACAAGAATATATGTGACTAGTAAGAATCTTAAAACCTATGTATTGATATCTGTCTGGAAGTGAGTCAAGTGGGTGTAAAGCCGCATAAACACAGCCGTGAAAAGCAGCTAAACCCCATTATAAAAATAAATTACTTTTAAAAACCCGTAAAACAAAGACAGTGAAAGAGAGAGAAATTCTTACAAAATTCGTTCAGAGGCTGTGATGCAACCTGGATTGAACATATCTAGACCCACAGCTGGATGAGACATAAGGGTGGACACACTTGGGGCTGAGAGGTTGGGTGAGGTTGGGTGAGCAAACACAGACCCTTTAAAGTAATACTGCGTGGTACCCATCCCATGGGTCCCAAATCTCCAGGTTCAAGGGCATCTTCCTACATCGAAAACATGCATGAGAAACCCAGAAGATGGTACACCGTGTGATTTTGAAAGGTTTCTAAAACGCACCTCATTTCTCATCTCCTTGTGCTCGGGTTCGCCATTCCAGGTACGTTACTAGCAATCTCCCTACTTGGAGAATCAGCACCTTTAACCTCCTGTTCCCTACAGGTTGCAATTTGTCCTGAGGATGAACGGGAAGAGTGGCAACCAATGAGAGACTAGATCTAGGTGTTGGGACAGGCACAGGTCACTCTATTTTCCCATCAGGAAGAAGAATTAACCACAGGCTCAGCCTGCCGCCCAGAAGCAGAATAGGGCCTGAGGCAATCCCGCGCTCTTACGGCCAGCTCCCAAAAAAGCGAGTTGAAAAATGGAGCCCAGGGACACTGCCATTCACAAACCCGCAGAGTTATAAATGATAACTCTCGTCCACAAATATATTGAGGGAAGGCAACGAAGAGGATTTGAAAGCAAGGCAGAATTGCAGGAAACAGGTTTCAGGAGGTAGATTCGAATCGCCTTTAAAGCACATGAAAAGTCGCAAAACGTCGACAATGATGCCCTTGGCCAAAAAGGGCGTATGCATTTTTTCCTGAATATATTCAGGAAAAAACGCATACGCCCTTTTTGGCCAACCAAGCAACCTGGAAAGGCAAATCAGCGCTACAAAGTAGTCTCGCTTCCCATCGGTCAAAAGGGCCATGCTGCAAAAAGTGTCAAAACCAGAAATGCAGGATAGGCCATGGAGAAATGGCAGCCTTGCTACGCTGAGGGGCGGGATGTAAATTGCCAACAGCCACTCTGGAGAAGTGTACGGTGTGTCCTGAAACATCTAAAACACACAGCTTAGGGAGCATAGGGCACGTCCACTCATGGGCGTATAAATTGGGAAAACTAAAAATCAGCAAGACACAGGCACCCCAAAGTTTAGGGCTGCTCTGTTGACAAGAACCTCCACTTCATGACACCTTAAATATCCCAGGAACGAGAAAAATGGATAAAGAAGTTGTGGTCCTTATGTACAATGGAATATCACTCAGACATGAAATCAATATCATAAGGCTAGAAGAAGCAAGATGAGTGGACTTAGGTACGATGATTCTACGTGAAATAAGTAACACAGAAAAAGACACTTATCATAAGCTATCACTTATAGAGGGAATGTAAAAACCGCTACACTTGAACTGAGTTACAAAACAGAACAGAGTCACACGTTTAGAAAACACACTATGGCTGCTTAACGGGAAAGGTGAGGTGGGGTGATGCATAAAACAAGGGTTTCAAATTCGCTCAGATACCGTTCCATACACCCAATATGTAATAGAAACGACCGACTCATTGCTCAGTGAACTGGACTCAACACCCCCTATTCACCGCACAAGAATATATGTGACTAGTAAGAATCTTAAAACCTATGTATTGATATCTGTCTGGAAGTGAGTCAAGTGGGTGTAAAGCCGCATAAACACAGCCGTGAAAAGCAGCTAAACCCCATTATAAAAATAAATTACTTTTAAAAACCCGTAAAACAAAGACAGTGAAAGAGAGAGAAATTCTTACAAAATTCGTTCAGAGGCTGTGATGCAACCTGGATTGACCATATCTAGACCCACAGCTGGATGAGTCATAAGGGTGGACACACTTGGGGCTGAGAGGTTGGGTGAGGTTGGGTGAGCAAACACAGACCCTTTAAAGTAATACTGCGTGGTACCCATCCCATGGGTCCCAAATCTCCAGGTTCAAGGGCATCTTCCTACATCGAAAACATACATGAGAAACCCAGAAGATGGTACACCGTGTGATTTTGAAAGGTTTCTAAAACGCACCTCATTTCTCATCTCCTTGTGCTCGGGTTCGCCATTCCAGGTACTTTACTAGCAATCTCCCTACTTGGAGAATCAGCACCTTTAACCTCCTGTTCCCTACAGGTTGCAATTTGTCCTGAGGATGAACGGGAAGAGGGGCAACCAATGAGAGACTAGATCTAGGTGTTGGGACAGGCACAGGTCACTCTATTTTCCCATCAGGAAGAAGAATTAACCACAGGCTCAGCCTGCCGCCCAGAAGCAGAATAGGGCCTGAGGCAATCCCGCGCTCTTGCGGCCAGCTCCCAAAAAAGCGAGTTGCAAAATGGAGCCCAGGGACACTGCCTTTCACAAACCCGCAGAGTTATAAATGATAACTCTCGTCCACAAATATATTGAGGGAAGGCAACGAAGAGGATTTGAAAGCAAGGCAGAATTGCAGGAAACAGGTTTCAGGAGGTAGATTCGAATCGCCTTTAAAGCACATGAAAAGTCGCAAAACGTCGACAATGATGCCCTTGGCCAAAAAGGGTGTATGCGTTTTTTCATGAATATATTCAGGAAAAAACGCATACGCACTTTTTGGCCAACCAAGCAACCTGGAAAGGCAAATCAGCGCTACAAAGTAGTCTCGCTTCCCATCGGTCAAAAGGGCCATGCTGCAAAAAGTGTCAAAACCAGAAATGCAGGACAGGCCATGGAGAAATGGCAGCCTTGCTACGCTGATGGGCGGGATGTAAATTGCCAACAGCCACTCTGAAGAAGTGTACGGTGTGTCCTGAAACATCTAAAACACACAGCTTAGGGAGCATAGGGCACGTCCTCTCATGGGCGTATAAATTGGGAAAACTAAAAATCAGCAAGACACAGGCACCCCAAAGTTTAGGGCTGCTCTGTTGACAAGAACCTCCACTTCATGACACCTTAAATATCCCAGGAAAGAGAAAAATGGATAAAGAAGTTGTGGTCCTTATGTACAATGGAATATTACGCAGACATGAAATCAATATCATAAGGCTAGAAGAAGCAAGATGAGTGGACTTAGGTACGATGATTCTAAGTGAAATAAGTCACACAGAAAAAGACACTTATCATAAGCTATCACTTATAGAGGGAATGTAAAAACCGCTACACTTGAACTGAGTTACAAAACAGAACAGAGTCACACGTTTAGAAAACACACTATGGCTGCTTAACGGGAAAGGTGAGGTGGGGTGATGCATAAAACAAGGGTTTCAAATTCGCTCACATACCGTTCCATACACCCAATATGTAATAGAAAAGACCGACTCCTTGCTCAGTGAACTGGACTCAACACCCCCTATACACCACACAAGAATATATGTGACTAGTAAGAATCTTAAAACCTATGTATTGATATCTGTCTGGAAGTGAGTCAAGTGGGTGTAAAGCCGCATAAACACAGCCGTGAAAAGCAGCTAAACCCCATTATAAAAATAAATTACTTTTAAAAACCCGTAAAACAAAGACAGTGAAAGAGAGAGAAATTCTTACAAAATTCGTTCAGAGGCTGTGATGCAACCTGGATTGAACATATCTAGACCCACAGCTGGATGAGACATAAGGGTGGACACACTTGGGGCTGAGAGGTTGGGTGAGGTTGGGTGAGCAAACACAGACCCTTTAAAGTAATACTGCGTGGTATCCGTCCCATGGGTCCCAAATCTCCAGGTTCAAGGGCATCTTCCTACATCGAAAACATGCATGAGAAACCCAGAAGATGGTACACCGTGTGATTTTGAAAGGTTTCTAAAACGCACCTCATTTCTCATCTCCTTGTGCTCGGGTTCGCCATTCCAGGTACGTTACTAGCAATCTCCCTACTTGGAGAATCAGCACCTTTAACCTCCTGTTCCCTACAGGTTGCAATTTGTCCTGAGGATGAACGGGAAGAGTGGCAACCAATGAGAGACTAGATCTAGGTGTTGGGACAGGCACAGGTCACTCTATTTTCCCATCAGGAAGAAGAATTAACCACAGGCTCAGCCTGCCGCCCAGAAGCAGAATAGGGCCTGAGGCAATCCCGCGCTCTTACGGCCAGCTCCCAAAAAAGCGAGTTGAAAAATGGAGCCCAGGGACACTGCCATTCACAAACCCGCAGAGTTATAAATGATAACTCTCGTCCACAAATATATTGAGGGAAGGCAACGAAGAGGATTTGAAAGCAAGGCAGAATTGCAGGAAACAGGTTTCAGGAGGTAGATTCGAATCGCCTTTAAAGCACATGAAAAGTCGCAAAACGTCGACAATGATGCCCTTGGCCAAAAAGGGCGTATGCGTTTTTTCCTGAATATATTCAGGAAAAAACGCATACGCCCTTTTTGGCCAACCAAGCAACCTGGAAAGGCAAATCAGCGCTACAAAGTAGTCTCGCTTCCCATCGGTCAAAAGGGCCATGCTGCAAAAAGTGTCAAAACCAGAAATGCAGGATAGGCCATGGAGAAATGGCAGCCTTGCTACGCTGAGGGGCGGGATGTAAATTGCCAACAGCCACTCTGGAGAAGTGTACGGTGTGTCCTGAAACATCTAAAACACACAGCTTAGGGAGCATAGGGCACGTCCACTCATGGGCGTATAAATTGGGAAAACTAAAAATCAGCAAGACACAGGAACCCCAAAGTTTAGGGCTGCTCTGTTGACAAGAACCTCCACTTCATGACACCTTAAATATCCCAGGAACGAGAAAAATGGATAAAGAAGTTGTGGTCCTTATGTACAATGGAATATCACTCAGACATGAAATCAATATCATAAGGCTAGAAGAAGCAAGATGAGTGGACTTAGGTACGATGATTCTACGTGAAATAAGTAACACAGAAAAAGACACTTATCATAAGCTATCACTTATAGAGGGAATGTAAAAACCGCTACACTTGAACTGAGTTACAAAACAGAACAGAGTCACACGTTTAGAAAACACACTATGGCTGCTTAACGGGAAAGGTGAGGTGGGGTGATGCATAAAACAAGGGTTTCAAATTCGCTCACATACCGTTCCATACACCCAATATGTAATAGAAAAGACCGACTCATTGCTCAGTGAACTGGACTCAACACCCCCTATTCACCGCACAAGAATATATGTGACTAGTAAGAATCTTAAAACCTATGTATTGATATCTGTCTGGAAGTGAGTCAAGTGGGTGTAAAGCCGCATAAACACAGCCGTGAAAAGCAGCTAAACCCCATTATAAAAATAAATTACTTTTAAAAACCCGTAAAACAAAGACAGTGAAAGAGAGAGAAATTCTTACAAAATTCGTTCAGAGGCTGTGATGCAACCTGGATTGACCATATCTAGACCCACAGCTGGATGAGTCATAAGGGTGGACACACTTGGGGCTGAGAGGTTGGGTGAGGTTGGGTGAGCAAACACAGACCCTTTAAAGTAATACTGCGTGGTACCCATCCCATGGGTCCCAAATCTCCAGGTTCAAGGGCATCTTCCTACATCGAAAACATACATGAGAAACCCAGAAGATGGTACACCGTGTGATTTTGAAAGGTTTCTAAAACGCACCTCATTTCTCATCTCCTTGTGCTCGGGTTCGCCATTCCAGGTACTTTACTAGCAATCTCCCTACTTGGAGAATCAGCACCTTTAACCTCCTGTTCCCTACAGGTTGCAATTTGTCCTGAGGATGAACGGGAAGAGGGGCAACCAATGAGAGACTAGATCTAGGTGTTGGGACAGGCACAGGTCACTGTATTTTCCCATCAGGAAGAAGAATTAACCACAGGCTAATCCTGCCGCCGGGAACCAGAATAGTGCCTGAGGCAATCCAGTGCTTTTGCGGCCAGCTCCCAAAAAAGACAGTTGAAAAATGGAGCTAAGGGGCACTGCAATTCACAAACCCGCTGAGTTATAAATGATAACTCTCGTCCACAAATATATTGAGGGAAGGCAACGAAGAGGATTTGAAAGCAAGGCAGAATTGCAGGAAACAGGTTTCAGGAGGTAGATTCGAATCGCCCTTAAAGCACATGAAAAGCGGCAAAACGTCGACAATGATGCCCTTGGCCAAAAAGGGCGTATGCGTTTTTTCCTGATTATATTCAGGAAAAAACGCATACGCCCTTTTTGGCCAACCAAGCAACCTGGAAAGGCTAATCAGCGCTACAAAGAAGTCTCGCTTCCCATCGGTCAAAAGGGCCATGCTGCAAAAAGTGTCAAAACCAGAAATGCAGGACAGGCCATGGAGAAATGGCAGCCTTGCTACGCTGATGGGCGGGATGTAAATTGCCAACAGCCACTCTGGAGAAGTGTGCGGTGTGTCCTGAAACATCGAAAAAACACAGCTTAGGGAGCATAGGGCACGTCCACTCATGGGCGTATAAATTGGGAAAACTAAAAATCAGCAAGACACAGGCACCCCAAAGTTTAGGGCTGCTCTGTTGACAAGAACCTCCACTTCATCACACCTTAAATATCCCAGGAAAGAGAAAAATGCATAAAGAAATTGTGGTCCTTATGTACAATGGAATATCACTCAGACATGAAATCAAAGTCATAAGGCTAGTAGAAGCAAGATGAGTGGATTTAGGTATGACGATTCTAAGTGAAATAAGTCACACAGAAAAAGACACTTATCATAAGCTATCACTTATAGAGGGAATGTAAAAACCGTTACCCTTGAACTGAATTACAAAACAGAACAGAGTCACACATTTTGAAAACACACTATGGCTGCTTAACGGGAAATGTGATTTGGGGTGATGCATAAATCAAGTGTTTCAAATTATCTCAGATACCGTTCCATACACCCAATATGTAGTAGACAAGACCTACTCCTTGCTCAGTGAACTGGATTCAACACCCCCTATTCACCGCACAAGAATATATCTGACTAGTAAGAATCTTAAAACCTATGTATTGATATTTCACTGGAAGTGTGTCAAGTGGGGGTAAAGCAGCATAAACACAGCAGTGAAAAGCAGCTAAACCCCATTTTAAAAATAAATTACTTTTATAAACCCATGAAACCAAGAGAGTGAAAGACAGAGAAATTCTTACATAATTTCGTTCAGGGGCTGTGATGCAACGTGGACTGACCATATCTAGACCCACAGCTAGATGAGACATAAGGGTGGACACTCTTGGGGCTGAGAGGTTTGGTGAGGTTGGGTGGGCAAACGCAGTCCCTTTAAAGTAATACTGCATCGTACCCATCCCATGGATCCCAAATCTCCAGGTTCAAGGGCATCTTCCTACATCGAAAACATGCGTGAGAAACCCAGAAGATGGTACACCATCTCATCGGGAAAGGTTCCTGAAACGCACCTCACTTCTCATCTCCTTGTGCTCGTGTTCGCCATTCCAGCCGCTTTATTAGCAATCTCCCTCGTTGGAGAATCAGCACCTTTAACCTCCAGTTCTGTACAGACTGCAATTTATCCTGAGGTTGAACGGGAAGAGGGGCAACCAACGAGAGACTAGCTCTAGGTGTTGGGACAGGCACAGGTCACACTTTTTTCCCATCAGGAAGAAGATTTAACCACAGGCTCAGCCTGCCGCCCAGAAGCAGAATAGGGCCTCAGGCAATCCCGCGCTTTTGCGGCCAGCTCCCAAAAAAGCGAGTTGAAAAATGGAGCTCAGGGACACTGCAATTCACAAACCCGCAGAGTTATAAATGATAACTATCATCCACAGATATATTGAGGGAAGGCAACGAAGAGGATATGAAAGCAAGGCAGAATTGCAGGAAACAGGTTTCAGGAGGTAGATTCGAATCGCCTTTAAAGCACTTGAAAAGCGGCAAAACGTCGACAGTGATGCCCTTGGCCAAAAAGGGCGTATGCGTTTTTTCCTGAATATATTCAGGAAAAAACGCATACGCCCTTTTTGGCCAACCAAGCAACCTGGAAAGGCAAATCAGCGCTACAAAGAAGTCTCGCTTCCCATCGGTCAAAAGGGCCATGCTGCAAAAAGTGTCAAAACCAGAAATGCAGGACAGGTCATGGAGAAATGGCAGCCTTGCTACGCTGATGGGCGGGATGTAAATTGCCAACAGCCACTCTGGAGAAGTGTGCGGTGTGTCCTGAAACATCGAAAAAACACAGCTTAGGGAGCATAGGGCACGTCCACTCATGGGCGTATAAATAGGGAAAACTAAAAATCAGCAAGACACAGGCACCCCAAAGTTTAGGGCTGCTCTGTTGACAAGAACCTCCACTTCATGACACCTTAAATATCCCAGGAAAGAGAAAAATGGATAAAGAAGTTGTGGTCCTTATGTACAATGGAATATCACTCAGACATGAAATCAATGTCATAAGGCTAGTAGAAGCAAGATGAGTGGATTTAGGTACGACGATTCTAAGTGAAATAAGTCACACAGAAAAAGACACTTATCATAAGCTATCATTTATAGAGGGAATGGAAAAAACCGCTACACTTGAACTGAATTACCAAAGAGAACAGAGTCACACGTTTAGAAAACACACTATGGCTGCTTAACGGGAAAGGTGAGGTGGGGTGATGCATAAAACAAGGGTTTCAAATTCGCTCAGATACCGTTCCATACACCCAATATGTAATAGACAAGACCTACTCCTTGCTCAGTGAACTGGACTCAACACCCCCTATTCAGCGCACAAGAATATATCTGAGTAGTAAGAATCTTAAAACCTATGTATTGATATCTGTCTGGAAGTGAGTCAAGTGGGTGTAAAGCCGCATAAACACAGCCGTGAAAAGCAGCTAAACCCCATTATAAAAATAAATTACTTTTAAAAACCCGTAAAACAAAGACAGTGAAAGAGAGAGAAATTCTTACAAAATTCGTTCAGGGGCTGTGTTGCAACCTGGATTGGCCATGTCTAGACCCACAGCTGGATGAGACATAAGGGTGGACACGCTTGGGGCTGAGAGGTTGGGTGAGGTTGGGTGAGCAAACGCAGACCCTTTAAAGTAATACTGCGTGGTACCCATCCCATGGGTCCCAAATCTCCAGGTTCAAGGGCATCTTCCTACATCGAAAACATGCATGAGAAACCCAGAAGATGGTACACCGTGTGATTTTGAAAGGTTTCTAAATCGCACCTCATGTCTCATCTCCTTGTGCTCGGGTTCACCTTTCCAGCTACTTTACTAGCAATCTCCCTACTTGGAGAATCAGCACCTTTAAGCTCCTGTTCCCTACAGGTTGCAATTTGTCCTGAGGATGAACGGGAAGAGGGGCAACCAATGAGAGACTAGATCTAGGTGTTGGGACAGGCACAGGTCACTGTATTTTCCCATCAGGAAGAAGAATTAACCACAGGCTAATCCTGCCGCCGGGAACCAGAATAGTGCCTGAGGCAATCCAGTGCTTTTGCGGCCAGCTCCCAAAAAAGACAGTTGAAAAATGGAGCTAAGGGGCACTGCAATTCACAAACCCGCTGAGTTATAAATGATAACTCTCGTCCACAAATATATTGAGGGAAGGCAACGAAGAGGATTTGAAAGCAAGGCAGAATTGCAGGAAACAGGTTTCAGGAGGTAGATTCGAATCGCCCTTAAAGCACATGAAAAGCGGCAAAACGTCGACAATGATGCCCTTGGCCAAAAAGGGCGTATGCGTTTTTTCCTGATTATATTCAGGAAAAAACGCATACGCCCTTTTTGGCCAACCAAGCAACCTGGAAAGGCTAATCAGCGCTACAAAGAAGTCTCGCTTCCCATCGGTCAAAAGGGCCATGCTGCAAAAAGTGTCAAAACCAGAAATGCAGGACAGGCCATGGAGAAATGGCAGCCTTGCTACGCTGATGGGCGGGATGTAAATTGCCAACAGCCACTCTGGAGAAGTGTGCGGTGTGTCCTGAAACATCGAAAAAACACAGCTTAGGGAGCATAGGGCACGTCCACTCATGGGCGTATAAATTGGGAAAACTAAAAATCAGCAAGACACAGGCACCCCAAAGTTTAGGGCTGCTCTGTTGACAAGAACCTCCACTTCATCACACCTTAAATATCCCAGGAAAGAGAAAAATGCATAAAGAAATTGTGGTCCTTATGTACAATGGAATATCACTCAGACATGAAATCAAAGTCATAAGGCTAGTAGAAGCAAGATGAGTGGATTTAGGTATGACGATTCTAAGTGAAATAAGTCACACAGAAAAAGACACTTATCATAAGCTATCACTTATAGAGGGAATGTAAAAACCGTTACCCTTGAACTGAATTACAAAACAGAACAGAGTCACACATTTTGAAAACACACTATGGCTGCTTAACGGGAAATGTGATTTGGGGTGATGCATAAATCAAGTGTTTCAAATTATCTCAGATACCGTTCCATACACCCAATATGTAGTAGACAAGACCTACTCCTTGCTCAGTGAACTGGATTCAACACCCCCTATTCACCGCACAAGAATATATCTGACTAGTAAGAATCTTAAAACCTATGTATTGATATTTCACTGGAAGTGTGTCAAGTGGGGGTAAAGCAGCATAAACACAGCAGTGAAAAGCAGCTAAACCCCATTTTAAAAATAAATTACTTTTATAAACCCATGAAACCAAGAGAGTGAAAGACAGAGAAATTCTTACATAATTTCGTTCAGGGGCTGTGATGCAACGTGGACTGACCATATCTAGACCCACAGCTAGATGAGACATAAGGGTGGACACTCTTGGGGCTGAGAGGTTTGGTGAGGTTGGGTGGGCAAACGCAGTCCCTTTAAAGTAATACTGCATCGTACCCATCCCATGGATCCCAAATCTCCAGGTTCAAGGGCATCTTCCTACATCGAAAACATGCGTGAGAAACCCAGAAGATGGTACACCATCTCATCGGGAAAGGTTCCTGAAACGCACCTCACTTCTCATCTCCTTGTGCTCGTGTTCGCCATTCCAGCCGCTTTATTAGCAATCTCCCTCGTTGGAGAATCAGCACCTTTAACCTCCAGTTCTGTACAGACTGCAATTTATCCTGAGGTTGAACGGGAAGAGGGGCAACCAACGAGAGACTAGCTCTAGGTGTTGGGACAGGCACAGGTCACACTTTTTTCCCATCAGGAAGAAGATTTAACCACAGGCTCAGCCTGCCGCCCAGAAGCAGAATAGGGCCTCAGGCAATCCCGCGCTTTTGCGGCCAGCTCCCAAAAAAGCGAGTTGAAAAATGGAGCTCAGGGACACTGCAATTCACAAACCCGCAGAGTTATAAATGATAACTCTCATCCACAGATATATTGAGGGAAGGCAACGAAGAGGATTTGAAAGCAAGGCAGAATTGCAGGAAACAGGTTTCAGGAGGTAGATTCGAATCGCCTTTAAAGCACTTGAAAAGCGGCAAAACGTCGACAGTGATGCCCTTGGCCAAAAAGGGCGTATGCGTTTTTTCCTGAATGTATTCAGGAAAAAACGCATACGCCCTTTTTGGCCAACCAAGCAACCTGGAAAGGCAAATCAGCGCTACAAAGAAGTCTCGCTTCCCATCGGTCAAAAGGGCCATGCTGCAAAAAGTGTCAAAACCAGAAATGCAGGACAGGTCATGGAGAAATGGCAGCCTTGCTACGCTGATGGGCGGGATGTAAATTGCCAACAGCCACTCTGGAGAAGTGTGCGGTGTGTCCTGAAACATCGAAAAAACACAGCTTAGGGAGCATAGGGCACGTCCACTCATGGGCGTATAAATAGGGAAAACTAAAAATCAGCAAGACACAGGCACCCCAAAGTTTAGGGCTGCTCTGTTGACAAGAACCTCCACTTCATGACACCTTAAATATCCCAGGAAAGAGAAAAATGGATAAAGAAGTTGTGGTCCTTATGTACAATGGAATATCACTCAGACATGAAATCAATGTCATAAGGCTAGTAGAAGCAAGATGAGTGGATTTAGGTACGACGATTCTAAGTGAAATAAGTCACACAGAAAAAGACACTTATCATAAGCTATCATTTATAGAGGGAATGGAAAAAACCGCTACACTTGAACTGAATTACAAAAGAGAACAGAGTCACACGTTTAGAAAACACACTATGGCTGCTTAACGGGAAAGGTGAGGTGGGGTGATGCATAAAACAAGGGTTTCAAATTCGCTCAGATACCGTTCCATACACCCAATATGTAATAGACAAGACCTACTCCTTGCTCAGTGAACTGGACTCAACACCCCCTATTCAGCGCACAAGAATATATCTGAGTAGTAAGAATCTTAAAACCTATGTATTGATATCTGTCTGGAAGTGAGTCAAGTGGGTGTAAAGCCGCATAAACACAGCCGTGAAAAGCAGCTAAACCCCATTATAAAAATAAATTACTTTTAAAAACCCGTAAAACAAAGACAGTGAAAGAGAGAGAAATTCTTACAAAATTCGTTCAGGGGCTGTGTTGCAACCTGGATTGACCATGTCTAGACCCACAGCTGGATGAGACATAAGGGTGGACACGCTTGGGGCTGAGAGGTTGGGTGAGGTTGGGTGAGCAAACGCAGACCCTTTAAAGTAATACTGCGTGGTACCCATCCCATGGGTCCCAAATCTCCAGGTTCAAGGGCATCTTCCTACATCGAAAACATGCATGAGAAACCCAGAAGATGGTACACCGTGTGATTTTGAAAGGTTTCTAAATCGCACCTCATGTCTCATCTCCTTGTGCTCGGGTTCACCTTTCCAGCTACTTTACTAGCAATCTCCCTATTTGGAGAATCAGCACCTTTAAGCTCCTGTTCCCTACAGGTTGCAATTTGTCCTGAGGATGAACGGGAAGAGGGGCAACCAATGAGAGACTAGATCTAGGTGTTGGGACAGGCACAGGTCACTGTATTTTCCCATCAGGAAGAAGAATTAACCACAGGCTAATCCTGCCTCCGGGAACCAGAATAGTGCCTGAGGCAATCCAGTGCTTTTGCGGCCAGCTCCCAAAAAAGACAGTTGAAAAATGGAGCTCAGGGGCACTGCAATTCACAAACCCGCTGAGTTATAAATGATAACTCTCGTCCACAAATATATTGAGGGAAGGCAACGAAGAGGATTTGAAAGCAAGGCAGAATTGCAGGAAACAGGTTTCAGGAGGTAGATTCGAATCGCCCTTAAAGCACATGAAAAGCGGCAAAACGTCGACAATGATGCCCTTGGCCAAAAGGGCGTATGCGTTTTTTCCTGATTATATTCAGGAAAAAACGCATACGCCCTTTTTGGCCAACCAAGCAACCTGGAAAGGCTAATCAGCGCTACAAAGAAGTCTCGCTTCCCATCGGTCAAAAGGGCCATGCTGCAAAAAGTGTCAAAACCAGAAATGCAGGACAGGCCATGGAGAAATGGCAGCCTTGCTACGCTGATGGGCGGGATGTAAATTGCCAACAGCCACTCTGGAGAAGTGTGCGGTGTGTCCTGAAACATCGAAAAAACACAGCTTAGGGAGCATAGGGCACGTCCACTCATGGGCGTATAAATTGGGAAAACTAAAAATCAGCAAGACACAGGCACCCCAAAGTTTAGGGCTGCTCTGTTGACAAGAACCTCCACTTCATCACACCTTAAATATCCCAGGAAAGAGAAAAATGCATAAAGAAATTGTGGTCCTTATGTACAATGGAATATCACTCAGACATGAAATCAAAGTCATAAGGCTAGTAGAAGCAAGATGAGTGGATTTAGGTATGACGATTCTAAGTGAAATAAGTCACACAGAAAAAGACACTTATCATAAGCTATCACTTATAGAGGGAATGTAAAAACCGTTACCCTTGAACTGAATTACAAAACAGAACAGAGTCACACATTTTGAAAACACACTATGGCTGCTTAACGGGAAATGTGATTTGGGGTGATGCATAAATCAAGTGTTTCAAATTATCTCAGATACCGTTCCATACACCCAATATGTAGTAGACAAGACCTACTCCTTGCTCAGTGAACTGGATTCAACACCCCCTATTCACCGCACAAGAATATATCTGACTAGTAAGAATCTTAAAACCTATGTATTGATATTTCACTGGAAGTGTGTCAAGTGGGGGTAAAGCAGCATAAACACAGCAGTGAAAAGCAGCTAAACCCCATTTTAAAAATAAATTACTTTTATAAACCCATGAAACCAAGAGAGTGAAAGACAGAGAAATTCTTACATAATTTCGTTCAGGGGCTGTGATGCAACGTGGACTGACCATATCTAGACCCACAGCTAGATGAGACATAAGGGTGGACACTCTTGGGGCTGAGAGGTTTGGTGAGGTTGGGTGGGCAAACGCAGTCCCTTTAAAGTAATACTGCATCGTACCCATCCCATGGATCCCAAATCTCCAGGTTCAAGGGCATCTTCCTACATCGAAAACATGCGTGAGAAACCCAGAAGATGGTACACCATCTCATCGGGAAAGGTTCCTGAAACGCACCTCACTTCTCATCTCCTTGTGCTCGTGTTCGCCATTTTAGCCGCTTTATTAGCAATCTCCCTCGTTGGAGAATCAGCACCTTTAACCTCCAGTTCTGTACAGACTGCAATTTATCCTGAGGTTGAACGGGAAGAGGGGCAACCAACGAGAGACTAGCTCTAGGTGTTGGGACAGGCACAGGTCACACTTTTTTCCCATCAGGAAGAAGATTTAACCACATGCTCAGCCTGCCGCCCAGAAGCAGAATAGGGCCTCAGGCAATCCCGTGCTTTTGCGGCCAGCTCCCAAAAAAGCAAGTTGAAAAATGGAGCTCAGGGACACTGCAATTCACAAACCCGCAGAGTTATAAATGATAACTCTCATCCACAGATATATTGAGGGAAGGCAACGAAGAGGATTTGAAAGCAAGGCAGAATTGCAGGAAACAGGTTTCAGGAGGTAGATTCGAATCGCCTTTAAAGCACTTGAAAAGCGGCAAAACGTCGACAGTGATGCCCTTGGCCAAAAAGGGCGTATGCGTTTTTTCCTGAATGTATTCAGGAAAAAACGCATACGCCCTTTTTGGCCAACCAAGCAACCTGGAAAGGCAAATCAGCGCTACAAAGAAGTCTCGCTTCCCATCGGTCAAAAGGGCCATGCTGCAAAAAGTGTCAAAACCAGAAATGCAGGACAGGTCATGGAGAAATGGCAGCCTTGCTACGCTGATGGGCGGGATGTAAATTGCCAACAGCCACTCTGGAGAAGTGTGCGGTGTGTCCTGAAACATCGAAAAAACACAGCTTAGGGAGCATAGGGCACGTCCACTCATGGGCGTATAAATAGGGAAAACTAAAAATCAGCAAGACACAGGCACCCCAAAGTTTAGGGCTGCTCTGTTGACAAGAACCTCCACTTCATGACACCTTAAATATCCCAGGAAAGAGAAAAATGGATAAAGAAGTTGTGGTCCTTATGTACAATGGAATATCACTCAGACATGAAATCAATGTCATAAGGCTAGTAGAAGCAAGATGAGTGGATTTAGGTACGACGATTCTAAGTGAAATAAGTCACACAGAAAAAGACACTTATCATAAGCTATCATTTATAGAGGGAATGGAAAAAACCGCTACACTTGAACTGAATTACAAAAGAGAACAGAGTCACACGTTTAGAAAACACACTATGGCTGCTTAACGGGAAAGGTGAGGTGGGGTGATGCATAAAACAAGGGTTTCAAATTCGCTCAGATACCGTTCCATACACCCAATATGTAATAGACAAGACCTACTCCTTGCTCAGTGAACTGGACTCAACACCCCCTATTCAGCGCACAAGAATATATCTGAGTAGTAAGAATCTTAAAACCTATGTATTGATATCTGTCTGGAAGTGAGTCAAGTGGGTGTAAAGCCGCATAAACACAGCCGTGAAAAGCAGCTAAACCCCATTATAAAAATAAATTACTTTTAAAAACCCGTAAAACAAAGACAGTGAAAGAGAGAGAAATTCTTACAAAATTCGTTCAGGGGCTGTGTTGCAACCTGGATTGACCATGTCTAGACCCACAGCTGGATGAGACATAAGGGTGGACACGCTTGGGGCTGAGAGGTTGGGTGAGGTTGGGTGAGCAAACGCAGACCCTTTAAAGTAATACTGCGTGGTACCCATCCCATGGGTCCCAAATCTCCAGGTTCAAGGGCATCTTCCTACATCGAAAACATGCATGAGAAACCCAGAAGATGGTACACCGTGTGATTTTGAAAGGTTTCTAAATCGCACCTCATGTCTCATCTCCTTGTGCTCGGGTTCACCTTTCCAGCTACTTTACTAGCAATCTCCCTATTTGGAGAATCAGCACCTTTAAGCTCCTGTTCCCTACAGGTTGCAATTTGTCCTGAGGATGAACGGGAAGAGGGGCAACCAATGAGAGACTAGATCTAGGTGTTGGGACAGGCACAGGTCACTGTATTTTCCCATCAGGAAGAAGAATTAACCACAGGCTAATCCTGCCTCCGGGAACCAGAATAGTGCCTGAGGCAATCCAGTGCTTTTGCGGCCAGCTCCCAAAAAAGACAGTTGAAAAATGGAGCTCAGGGGCACTGCAATTCACAAACCCGCTGAGTTATAAATGATAACTCTCGTCCACAAATATATTGAGGGAAGGCAACGAAGAGGATTTGAAAGCAAGGCAGAATTGCAGGAAACAGGTTTCAGGAGGTAGATTCGAATCGCCCTTAAAGCACATGAAAAGCGGCAAAACGTCGACAATGATGCCCTTGGCCAAAAAGGGCGTATGCGTTTTTTCCTGATTATATTCAGGAAAAAACGCATACGCCCTTTTTGGCCAACCAAGCAACCTGGAAAGGCTAATCAGCGCTACAAAGAAGTCTCGCTTCCCATCGGTCAAAAGGGCCATGCTGCAAAAAGTGTCAAAACCAGAAATGCAGGACAGGCCATGGAGAAATGGCAGCCTTGCTACGCTGATGGGCGGGATGTAAATTGCCAACAGCCACTCTGGAGAAGTGTGCGGTGTGTCCTGAAACATCGAAAAAACACAGCTTAGGGAGCATAGGGCACGTCCACTCATGGGCGTATAAATTGGGAAAACTAAAAATCAGCAAGACACAGGCACCCCAAAGTTTAGGGCTGCTCTGTTGACAAGAACCTCCACTTCATCACACCTTAAATATCCCAGGAAAGAGAAAAATGCATAAAGAAATTGTGGTCCTTATGTACAATGGAATATCACTCAGACATGAAATCAAAGTCATAAGGCTAGTAGAAGCAAGATGAGTGGATTTAGGTATGACGATTCTAAGTGAAATAAGTCACACAGAAAAAGACACTTATCATAAGCTATCACTTATAGAGGGAATGTAAAAACCGTTACCCTTGAACTGAATTACAAAACAGAACAGAGTCACACATTTTGAAAACACACTATGGCTGCTTAACGGGAAATGTGATCTGGGGTGATGCATAAATCAAGTGTTTCAAATTATCTCAGATACCGTTCCATACACCCAATATGTAGTAGACAAGACCTACTCCTTGCTCAGTGAACTGGATTCAACACCCCCTATTCACCGCACAAGAGTATATCTGACTAGTAAGAATCTTAAAACCTATGTATTGATATTTCACTGGAAGTGTGTCAAGTGGGGGTAAAGCAGCATAAACACAGCAGTGAAAAGCAGCTAAACCCCATTTTAAAAATAAATTACTTTTATAAACCCATGAAACCAAGAGAGTGAAAGACAGAGAAATTCTTACATAATTTCGTTCAGGGGCTGTGATGCAACGTGGACTGACCATATCTAGACCCACAGCTAGATGAGACATAAGGGTGGACACTCTTGGGGCTGAGAGGTTTGGTGAGGTTGGGTGGGCAAACGCAGTCCCTTTAAAGTAATACTGCATCGTACCCATCCCATGGATCCCAAATCTCCAGGTTCAAGGGCATCTTCCTACATCGAAAACATGCGTGAGAAACCCAGAAGATGGTACACCATCTCATCGGGAAAGGTTCCTGAAACGCACCTCACTTCTCATCTCCTTGTGCTCGTGTTCGCCATTTTAGCCGCTTTATTAGCAATCTCCCTCGTTGGAGAATCAGCACCTTTAACCTCCAGTTCTGTACAGACTGCAATTTATCCTGAGGTTGAACGGGAAGAGGGGCAACCAACGAGAGACTAGCTCTAGGTGTTGGGACAGGCACAGGTCACACTTTTTTCCCATCAGGAAGAAGATTTAACCACAGGCTCAGCCTGCCGCCCAGAAGCAGAATAGGGCCTCAGGCAATCCCGCGCTTTTGCGGCCAGCTCCGAAAAAAGCGAGTTGAAAAATGGAGCTCAGGGACACTGCAATTCACAAACCCTCAGAGTTATAAATGATAACTCTCATCCACAGATATATTGAGGGAAGGCAACGAAGCGGATTTGAAAGCAAGGCAGAATTGCAGGAAACAGGTTTCAGGAGGTAGATTCGAATCGCCTTTAAAGCACATGAAAAGCGGCAAAACGTCGACAGTGATGCCCTTGGCCAAAAAGGGCGTATGCGTTTTTTCCTGAATGTATTCAGGAAAAAACGCATACGCCCTTTTTGGCCAACCAAGCAACCTGGAAAGGCAAATCAGCGCTACAAAGAAGTCTCGCTTCCCATCGGTCAAAAGGGCCATGCTGCAAAAAGTGTCAAAACCAGAAATGCAGGACAGGTCATGGAGAAATGGCAGCCTTGCTACGCTGATGGGCGGGATGTAAATTGCCAACAGCCACTCTGGAGAAGTGTGCGGTGTGTCCTGAAACATCGAAAAAACACAGCTTAGGGAGCATAGGGCACGTCCACTCATGGGCGTATAAATAGGGAAAACTAAAAATCAGCAAGACACAGGCACCCCAAAGTTTAGGGCTGCTCTGTTGACAAGAACCTCCACTTCATGACACCTTAAATATCCCAGGAAAGAGAAAAATGGATAAAGAAGTTGTGGTCCTTATGTACAATGGAATATCACTCAGACATGAAATCAATGTCATAAGGCTAGTAGAAGCAAGATGAGTGGATTTAGGTACGACGATTCTAAGTGAAATAAGTCACACAGAAAAAGACACTTATCATAAGCTATCATTTATAGAGGGAATGGAAAAAACCGCTACACTTGAACTGAATTACCAAAGAGAACAGAGTCACACGTTTAGAAAACACACTATGGCTGCTTAACGGGAAAGGTGAGGTGGGGTGATGCATAAAACAAGGGTTTCAAATTCGCTCAGATACCGTTCCATACACCCAATATGTAATAGACAAGACCTACTCCTTGCTCAGTGAACTGGACTCAACACCCCCTATTCAGCGCACAAGAATATATCTGAGTAGTAAGAATCTTAAAACCTATGTATTGATATCTGTCTGGAAGTGAGTCAAGTGGGTGTAAAGCCGCATAAACACAGCCGTGAAAAGCAGCTAAACCCCATTATAAAAATAAATTACTTTTAAAAACCCGTAAAACAAAGACAGTGAAAGAGAGAGAAATTCTTACAAAATTCGTTCAGGGGCTGTGTTGCAACCTGGATTGACCATGTCTAGACCCACAGCTGGATGAGACATAAGGGTGGACACGCTTGGGGCTGAGAGGTTGGGTGAGGTTGGGTGAGCAAACGCAGACCCTTTAAAGTAATACTGCGTGGTACCCATCCCATGGGTCCCAAATCTCCAGGTTCAAGGGCATCTTCCTACATCGAAAACATGCATGAGAAACCCAGAAGATGGTACACCGTGTGATTTTGAAAGGTTTCTAAATCGCACCTCATGTCTCATCTCCTTGTGCTCGGGTTCACCTTTCCAGCTACTTTACTAGCAATCTCCCTACTTGGAGAATCAGCACCTTTAAGCTCCTGTTCCCTACAGGTTGCAATTTGTCCTGAGGATGAACGGGAAGAGGGGCAACCAATGAGAGACTAGATCTAGGTGTTGGGACAGGCACAGGTCACTGTATTTTCCCATCAGGAAGAAGAATTAACCACAGGCTAATCCTGCCGCCGGGAACCAGAATAGTGCCTGAGGCAATCCAGTGCTTTTGCAGCCAGCACCCAAAAAAGACAGTTGAAAAATGGAGCTCAGGGGCACTGCAATTCACAAACCCGCTGAGTTATAAATGATAACTCTCGTCCACAAACATATTGAGGGAAGGCAACGAAGAGGATTTGAAAGCAAGGCAGAATTGCAGGAAACAGGTTTCAGGAGGTAGATTCGAATCGCCCTTAAAGCACATGAAAAGCGGCAAAACGTCGACAATGATGCCCTTGGCCAAAAAGTGCGTATGCATTTTTTCCTGATTATATTCAGGAAAAAACGCATACGCCCTTTTTGGCCAACCAAGCAACCTGGAAAGGCTAATCAGCGCTACAAAGAAGTCTCGCTTCCCATCGGTCCAAAGGGCCATGCTGCAAAAAGTGTCAAAACCAGAAATGCAGGACAGGCCATGGAGAAATGGCAGCCTTGCTACGCTGATGGGCGGGATGTAAATTGCCAACAGCCACTCTGGAGAAGTGTAGGGTGTGTCCTGAAACATCGAAAAAACACAGCTTAGGGAGCATAGGGCACGTCCACTCATGGGCGTATAAATTGGGAAAACTAAAAATCAGCAAGACACAGGCACCCCAAAGTTTAGGGCTGCTCTGTTGACAAGAACCTCCACTTCATCACACCTTAAATATCCCAGGAAAGAGAAAAATGCATAAAGAAGTTGTGGTCCTTATGTACAATGGAATATCACTCAGACATGAAATCAAAGTCATAAGGCTAGTAGAAGCAAGATGATTGGATTTAGGTACGACAATTCTAAGTGAAATAAGTCACACAGAAAAAGACACTTATCATAAGCTATCACTTATAGAGGGAATGTAAAAACCGCTACACTTGAACTGAATTACAAAACAGAACAGAGTCACACGTTTAGAAAACACACTATGTCTGCTTAACGGGAAAGGTGAGGTGGGGTGATGCATAAAACAAGGGTTTCAAATTCGCTCAGATACCGTTCCATACACCCAATATGTAATAGACAAGACCTACTCCTTGCTCAGTGAACTGGACTCAACACCCCCTATTCACCGCACAAGAATATGTCTGAGTAGTAAGAATCTTAAAACCTATGTATTGATATCTGTCTGGAAGTGAGTCAAGTGGGTGTAAAGCCGCATAAACACAGCCGTGAAAAGCAGCTAAACCCCATTATAAAAATAAATTACTTTTAAAAACCCGTAAAACAAAGACAGTGAAAGAGAGAGAAATTCTTACACAATTCCTTCAGGGGCTGTGATGCAACCTGGATTGACCATATCTAGACCCACAGCTGGATGAGACATAAGGGTGGACACTCTTGGGGCTGAGAGGTTGGGTGAGGTTGGGTGAGCAAACGCAGACCCTTTAAAGTAATACTGCGTGGTACCCATCCCATGGGTCCCAAATCTCCAGGTTCAAGGGCATCTTCCTACATTGAAAACATGCATGAGAAACCCAGAAGATGGTACACCGTGTGATTTTGAAAGGTTTCTAAAACGCACCTCATTTCTCATCTCCTTGTGCTTGGGTTCGCCATTCCAGCTACTTTACTAGCAATCTCCCTACTTGGAGAATCAGCACCTTTAAGCTCCTGTTCCCTACAGGTTGCAATTTGTCCTGAGGATGCACGGGAAGAGGGGCAACCAATAAGAGACTAGATATAGGTGTTGGGACAGGCACAGGTCACTCTATTTTCCCATCAGGAAGAAGAATTAACTACAGGCTCAGCATGCCGAGGGGAACCAAAATAGTGCCTGAGGCAATCCAGTGCTTTTGCGGCCAGCTCCCAAAAAAGACAGTTGAAAAATGGAGCTCAGGGGCACTGCAATTCACAAACCCGCTGAGTTATAAATGATAACTCTCGTCCACAAATATATTGAGGGAAGGCAACGAAGAGGATTTGAATGCAAGGCAGAATTGCAGGAAACAGGTTTCAGGAGGTAGATTCGAATCGCCCTTAAAGCACATGAAAAGCGGCAAAACGTCGACAATGATGCCCTTGGCCAAAAAGTGCGTATGCATTTTTTCCTGATTATATTCAGGAAAAAACGCATACGCCCTTTTTGGCCAACCAAGCAACCTGGAAAGGCTAATCAGCGCTACAAAGAAGTCTCGCTTCCCATCGGTCAAAAGGGCCATGCTGCAAAAAGTGTCAAAACCAGAAATGCAGGACAGGCCATGGAGAAATGGCAGCCTTGCTACGCTGATGGGCGGGATGTAAATTGCCAACAGCCACTCTGGAGAAGTGTGCGGTGTGTCGTGAAACATCGAAAAAACACAGCTTAGGGAGCATAGGGCACGTCCACTCATGGGCGTATAAATTGGGAAAACTAAAAATCAGCAAGACACAGGCACCCCAAAGTTTAGGGCTGCTCTGTTGACAAGAACCTCCAATTCATCACACCTTAAATATCCCAGGAAAGAGAAAAATGCATAAAGAAGTTGTGGTCCTTATGTACAATGGAATATCACTCAGACATGAAATCAAAGTCATAAGGCTAGTAGAAGCAAGATGAGTGGATTTATGTATGACGATTCTAAGTGAAATAAGTCACACAGAAAAAGACACTTATCATAAGCTATCACTTATAGAGGGAATGTAAAAACCGTTACCCTTGAACTGAATTACAAAACAGAACAGAGTCACACATTTTGAAAACACACTATGGCTGCTTAACGGGAAATGTGATTTGGGGTGATGCATAAATCAAGTGTTTCAAATTATCTCAGATACCGTTCCATACACCCAATATGTAGTAGACAAGACCTACTCCTTGCTCAGTGAACTGGATTCAACACCCCCTATTCACCGCACAAGAATATATCTGACTAGTAAGAATCTTAAAACCTATGTATTGATATTTCACTGGAAGTGTGTCAAGTGGGGGTAAAGCAGCATAAACACAGCAGTGAAAAGCAGCTAAACCCCATTTTAAAAATAAATTACTTTTATAAACCCATGAAACCAAGAGAGTGAAAGACAGAGAAATTCTTACATAATTTCGTTCAGGGGCTGTGATGCAACGTGGACTGACCATATCTAGACCCACAGCTAGATGAGACATAAGGGTGGACACTCTTGGGGCTGAGAGGTTTGGTGAGGTTGGGTGGGCAAACGCAGTCCCTTTAAAGTAATACTGCATCGTACCCATCCCATGGATCCCAAATCTCCAGGTTCAAGGGCATCTTCCTACATCGAAAACATGCGTGAGAAACCCAGAAGATGGTACACCATCTCATCGGGAAAGGTTCCTGAAACGCACCTCACTTCTCATCTCCTTGTGCTCGTGTTCGCCATTCCAGCCGCTTTATTAGCAATCTCCCTCGTTGGAGAATCAGCACCTTTAACCTCCAGTTCTGTACAGACTGCAATTTATCCTGAGGTTGAACGGGAAGAGGGGCAACCAACGAGAGACTAGCTCTAGGTGTTGGGACAGGCACAGGTCACACTTTTTTCCCATCAGGAAGAAGATTTAACCACATGCTCAGCCTGCCGCCCAGAAGCAGAATAGGGCCTCAGGCAATCCCGTGCTTTTGCGGCCAGCTCCCAAAAAAGCGAGTTGAAAAATGGAGCTCAGGGACACTGCAATTCACAAACCCGCAGAGTTATAAATGATAACTCTCATCCACAGATATATTGAGGGAAGGCAACGAAGAGGATTTGAAAGCAAGGCAGAATTGCAGGAAACAGGTTTCAGGAGGTAGATTCGAATCGCCTTTAAAGCACTTGAAAAGCGGCAAAACGTCGACAGTGATGCCCTTGGCCAAAAAGGGCGTATGCGTTTTTTCCTGAATGTATTCAGGAAAAAACGCATACGCCCTTTTTGGCCAACCAAGCAACCTGGAAAGGCAAATCAGCGCTACAAAGAAGTCTCGCTTCCCATCGGTCAAAAGGGCCATGCTGCAAAAAGTGTCAAAACCAGAAATGCAGGACAGGTCATGGAGAAATGGCAGCCTTGCTACGCTGATGGGCGGGATGTAAATTGCCAACAGCCACTCTGGAGAAGTGTGCGGTGTGTCCTGAAACATCGAAAAAACACAGCTTAGGGAGCATAGGGCACGTCCACTCATGGGCGTATAAATAGGGAAAACTAAAAATCAGCAAGACACAGGCACCCCAAAGTTTAGGGCTGCTCTGTTGACAAGAACCTCCACTTCATGACACCTTAAATATCCCAGGAAAGAGAAAAATGGATAAAGAAGTTGTGGTCCTTATGTACAATGTAATATCACTCAGACATGAAATCAATGTCATAAGGCTAGTAGAAGCAAGATGAGTGGATTTAGGTACGACGATTCTAAGTGAAATAAGTCACACAGAAAAAGACACTTATCATAAGCTATCATTTATAGAGGGAATGGAAAAAACCGCTACACTTGAACTGAATTACAAAAGAGAACAGAGTCACACGTTTAGAAAACACACTATGGCTGCTTAACGGGAAAGGTGAGGTGGGGTGATGCATAAAACAAGGGTTTCAAATTCGCTCAGATACCGTTCCATACACCCAATATGTAATAGACAAGACCTACTCCTTGCTCAGTGAACTGGACTCAACACCCCCTATTCAGCGCACAAGAATATATCTGAGTAGTAAGAATCTTAAAACCTATGTATTGATATCTGTCTGGAAGTGAGTCAAGTGGGTGTAAAGCCGCATAAACACAGCCGTGAAAAGCAGCTAAACCCCATTATAAAAATAAATTACTTTTAAAAACCCGTAAAACAAAGACAGTGAAAGAGAGAGAAATTCTTACAAAATTCGTTCAGGGGCTGTGTTGCAACCTGGATTGACCATGTCTAGACCCACAGCTGGATGAGACATAAGGGTGGACACGCTTGGGGCTGAGAGGTTGGGTGAGGTTGGGTGAGCAAACGCAGACCCTTTAAAGTAATACTGCGTGGTACCCATCCCATGGGTCCCAAATCTCCAGGTTCAAGGGCATCTTCCTACATCGAAAACATGCATGAGAAACCCAGAAGATGGTACACCGTGTGATTTTGAAAGGTTTCTAAATCGCACCTCATGTCTCATCTCCTTGTGCTCGGGTTCACCTTTCCAGCTACTTTACTAGCAATCTCCCTATTTGGAGAATCAGCACCTTTAAGCTCCTGTTCCCTACAGGTTGCAATTTGTCCTGAGGATGAACGGGAAGAGGGGCAACCAATGAGAGACTAGATCTAGGTGTTGGGACAGGCACAGGTCACTGTATTTTCCCATCAGGAAGAAGAATTAACCACAGGCTAATCCTGCCTCCGGGAACCAGAATAGTGCCTGAGGCAATCCAGTGCTTTTGCGGCCAGCTCCCAAAAAAGACAGTTGAAAAATGGAGCTCAGGGGCACTGCAATTCACAAACCCGCTGAGTTATAAATGATAACTCTCGTCCACAAATATATTGAGGGAAGGCAACGAAGAGGATTTGAAAGCAAGGCAGAATTGCAGGAAACAGGTTTCAGGAGGTAGATTCGAATCGCCCTTAAAGCACATGAAAAGCGGCAAAACGTCGACAATGATGCCCTTGGCCAAAAAGGGCGTATGCGTTTTTTCCTGATTATATTCAGGAAAAAACGCATACGCCCTTTTTGGCCAACCAAGCAACCTGGAAAGGCTAATCAGCGCTACAAAGAAGTCTCGCTTCCCATCGGTCAAAAGGGCCATGCTGCAAAAAGTGTCAAAACCAGAAATGCAGGACAGGCCATGGAGAAATGGCAGCCTTGCTACGCTGATGGGCGGGATGTAAATTGCCAACAGCCACTCTGGAGAAGTGTGCGGTGTGTCCTGAAACATCGAAAAAACACAGCTTAGGGAGCATAGGGCACGTCCACTCATGGGCGTATAAATTGGGAAAACTAAAAATCAGCAAGACACAGGCACCCCAAAGTTTAGGGCTGCTCTGTTGACAAGAACCTCCACTTCATCACACCTTAAATATCCCAGGAAAGAGAAAAATGCATAAAGAAATTGTGGTCCTTATGTACAATGGAATATCACTCAGACATGAAATCAAAGTCATAAGGCTAGTAGAAGCAAGATGAGTGGATTTAGGTATGACGATTCTAAGTGAAATAAGTCACACAGAAAAAGACACTTATCATAAGCTATCACTTATAGAGGGAATGTAAAAACCGTTACCCTTGAACTGAATTACAAAACAGAACAGAGTCACACATTTTGAAAACACACTATGGCTGCTTAACGGGAAATGTGATCTGGGGTGATGCATAAATCAAGTGTTTCAAATTATCTCAGATACCGTTCCATACACCCAATATGTAGTAGACAAGACCTACTCCTTGCTCAGTGAACTGGATTCAACACCCCCTATTCACCGCACAAGAATATATCTGACTAGTAAGAATCTTAAAACCTATGTATTGATATTTCACTGGAAGTGTGTCAAGTGGGGGTAAAGCAGCATAAACACAGCAGTGAAAAGCAGCTAAACCCCATTTTAAAAATAAATTACTTTTATAAACCCATGAAACCAAGAGAGTGAAAGACAGAGAAATTCTTACATAATTTCGTTCAGGGGCTGTGATGCAACGTGGACTGACCATATCTAGACCCACAGCTAGATGAGACATAAGGGTGGACACTCTTGGGGCTGAGAGGTTTGGTGAGGTTGGGTGGGCAAACGCAGTCCCTTTAAAGTAATACTGCATCGTACCCATCCCATGGATCCCAAATCTCCAGGTTCAAGGGCATCTTCCTACATCGAAAACATGCGTGAGAAACCCAGAAGATGGTACACCATCTCATCGGGAAAGGTTCCTGAAACGCACCTCACTTCTCATCTCCTTGTGCTCGTGTTCGCCATTTTAGCCGCTTTATTAGCAATCTCCCTCGTTGGAGAATCAGCACCTTTAACCTCCAGTTCTGTACAGACTGCAATTTATCCTGAGGTTGAACGGGAAGAGGGGCAACCAACGAGAGACTAGCTCTAGGTGTTGGGACAGGCACAGGTCACACTTTTTTCCCATCAGGAAGAAGATTTAACCACAGGCTCAGCCTGCCGCCCAGAAGCAGAATAGGGCCTCAGGCAATCCCGCGCTTTTGCGGCCAGCTCCGAAAAAAGCGAGTTGAAAAATGGAGCTCAGGGACACTGCAATTCACAAACCCGCAGAGTTATAAATGATAACTCTCATCCACAGATATATTGAGGGAAGGCAACGAAGAGGATTTGAAAGCAAGGCAGAATTGCAGGAAACAGGTTTCAGGAGGTAGATTCGAATCGCCTTTAAAGCACATGAAAAGCGGCAAAACGTCGACAGTGATGCCCTTGGCCAAAAAGGGCGTATGCGTTTTTTCCTGAATGTATTCAGGAAAAAACGCATACGCCCTTTTTGGCCAACCAAGCAACCTGGAAAGGCAAATCAGCGCTACAAAGAAGTCTCGCTTCCCATCGGTCAAAAGGGCCATGCTGCAAAAAGTGTCAAAACCAGAAATGCAGGACAGGTCATGGAGAAATGGCAGCCTTGCTACGCTGATGGGCGGGATGTAAATTGCCAACAGCCACTCTGGAGAAGTGTGCGGTGTGTCCTGAAACATCGAAAAAACACAGCTTAGGGAGCATAGGGCACGTCCACTCATGGGCGTATAAATAGGGAAAACTAAAAATCAGCAAGACACAGGCACCCCAAAGTTTAGGGCTGCTCTGTTGACAAGAACCTCCACTTCATGACACCTTAAATATCCCAGGAAAGAGAAAAATGGATAAAGAAGTTGTGGTCCTTATGTACAATGGAATATCACTCAGACATGAAATCAATGTCATAAGGCTAGTAGAAGCAAGATGAGTGGATTTAGGTACGACGATTCTAAGTGAAATAAGTCACACAGAAAAAGACACTTATCATAAGCTATCATTTATAGAGGGAATGGAAAAAACCGCTACACTTGAACTGAATTACCAAAGAGAACAGAGTCACACGTTTAGAAAACACACTATGGCTGCTTAACGGGAAAGGTGAGGTGGGGTGATGCATAAAACAAGGGTTTCAAATTCGCTCAGATACCGTTCCATACACCCAATATGTAATAGACAAGACCTACTCCTTGCTCAGTGAACTGGACTCAACACCCCCTATTCAGCGCACAAGAATATATCTGAGTAGTAAGAATCTTAAAACCTATGTATTGATATCTGTCTGGAAGTGAGTCAAGTGGGTGTAAAGCCGCATAAACACAGCCGTGAAAAGCAGCTAAACCCCATTATAAAAATAAATTACTTTTAAAAACCCGTAAAACAAAGACAGTGAAAGAGAGAGAAATTCTTACAAAATTCGTTCAGGGGCTGTGTTGCAACCTGGATTGACCATGTCTAGACCCACAGCTGGATGAGACATAAGGGTGGACACGCTTGGGGCTGAGAGGTTGGGTGAGGTTGGGTGAGCAAACGCAGACCCTTTAAAGTAATACTGCGTGGTACCCATCCCATGGGTCCCAAATCTCCAGGTTCAAGGGCATCTTCCTACATCGAAAACATGCATGAGAAACCCAGAAGATGGTACACCGTGTGATTTTGAAAGGTTTCTAAATCGCACCTCATGTCTCATCTCCTTGTGCTCGGGTTCACCTTTCCAGCTACTTTACTAGCAATCTCCCTACTTGGAGAATCAGCACCTTTAAGCTCCTGTTCCCTACAGGTTGCAATTTGTCCTGAGGATGAACGGGAAGAGGGGCAACCAATGAGAGACTAGATCTAGGTGTTGGGACAGGCACAGGTCACTGTATTTTCCCATCAGGAAGAAGAATTAACCACAGGCTAATCCTGCCGCCGGGAACCAGAATAGTGCCTGAGGCAATCCAGTGCTTTTGCAGCCAGCACCCAAAAAAGACAGTTGAAAAATGGAGCTCAGGGGCACTGCAATTCACAAACCCGCTGAGTTATAAATGATAACTCTCGTCCACAAACATATTGAGGGAAGGCAACGAAGAGGATTTGAAAGCAAGGCAGAATTGCAGGAAACAGGTTTCAGGAGGTAGATTCGAATCGCCCTTAAAGCACATGAAAAGCGGCAAAACGTCGACAATGATGCCCTTGGCCAAAAAGTGCGTATGCATTTTTTCCTGATTATATTCAGGAAAAAACGCATACGCCCTTTTTGGCCAACCAAGCAACCTGGAAAGGCTAATCAGCGCTACAAAGAAGTCTCGCTTCCCATCGGTCCAAAGGGCCATGCTGCAAAAAGTGTCAAAACCAGAAATGCAGGACAGGCCATGGAGAAATGGCAGCCTTGCTACGCTGATGGGCGGGATGTAAATTGCCAACAGCCACTCTGGAGAAGTGTAGGGTGTGTCCTGAAACATCGAAAAAACACAGCTTAGGGAGCATAGGGCACGTCCACTCATGGGCGTATAAATTGGGAAAACTAAAAATCAGCAAGACACAGGCACCCCAAAGTTTAGGGCTGCTCTGTTGACAAGAACCTCCACTTCATCACACCTTAAATATCCCAGGAAAGAGAAAAATGCATAAAGAAGTTGTGGTCCTTATGTACAATGGAATATCACTCAGACATGAAATCAAAGTCATAAGGCTAGTAGAAGCAAGATGATTGGATTTAGGTACGACAATTCTAAGTGAAATAAGTCACACAGAAAAAGACACTTATCATAAGCTATCACTTATAGAGGGAATGTAAAAACCGCTACACTTGAACTGAATTACAAAACAGAACAGAGTCACACGTTTAGAAAACACACTATGTCTGCTTAACGGGAAAGGTGAGGTGGGGTGATGCATAAAACAAGGGTTTCAAATTCGCTCAGATACCGTTCCATACACCCAATATGTAATAGACAAGACCTACTCCTTGCTCAGTGAACTGGACTCAACACCCCCTATTCACCGCACAAGAATATGTCTGAGTAGTAAGAATCTTAAAACCTATGTATTGATATCTGTCTGGAAGTGAGTCAAGTGGGTGTAAAGCCGCATAAACACAGCCGTGAAAAGCAGCTAAACCCCATTATAAAAATAAATTACTTTTAAAAACCCGTAAAACAAAGACAGTGAAAGAGAGAGAAATTCTTACACAATTCCTTCAGGGGCTGTGATGCAACCTGGATTGACCATATCTAGACCCACAGCTGGATGAGACATAAGGGTGGACACTCTTGGGGCTGAGAGGTTGGGTGAGGTTGGGTGAGCAAACGCAGACCCTTTAAAGTAATACTGCGTGGTACCCATCCCATGGGTCCCAAATCTCCAGGTTCAAGGGCATCTTCCTACATTGAAAACATGCATGAGAAACCCAGAAGATGGTACACCGTGTGATTTTGAAAGGTTTCTAAAACGCACCTCATTTCTCATCTCCTTGTGCTTGGGTTCGCCATTCCAGCTACTTTACTAGCAATCTCCCTACTTGGAGAATCAGCACCTTTAAGCTCCTGTTCCCTACAGGTTGCAATTTGTCCTGAGGATGCACGGGAAGAGGGGCAACCAATAAGAGACTAGATATAGGTGTTGGGACAGGCACAGGTCACTCTATTTTCCCATCAGGAAGAAGAATTAACTACAGGCTCAGCATGCCGAGGGGAACCAAAATAGTGCCTGAGGCAATCCAGTGCTTTTGCGGCCAGCTCCCAAAAAAGACAGTTGAAAAATGGAGCTCAGGGGCACTGCAATTCACAAACCCGCTGAGTTATAAATGATAACTCTCGTCCACAAATATATTGAGGGAAGGCAACGAAGAGGATTTGAATGCAAGGCAGAATTGCAGGAAACAGGTTTCAGGAGGTAGATTCGAATCGCCCTTAAAGCACATGAAAAGCGGCAAAACGTCGACAATGATGCCCTTGGCCAAAAAGTGCGTATGCATTTTTTCCTGATTATATTCAGGAAAAAACGCATACGCCCTTTTTGGCCAACCAAGCAACCTGGAAAGGCTAATCAGCGCTACAAAGAAGTCTCGCTTCCCATCGGTCAAAAGGGCCATGCTGCAAAAAGTGTCAAAACCAGAAATGCAGGACAGGCCATGGAGAAATGGCAGCCTTGCTACGCTGATGGGCGGGATGTAAATTGCCAACAGCCACTCTGGAGAAGTGTGCGGTGTGTCGTGAAACATCGAAAAAACACAGCTTAGGGAGCATAGGGCACGTCCACTCATGGGCGTATAAATTGGGAAAACTAAAAATCAGCAAGACACAGGCACCCCAAAGTTTAGGGCTGCTCTGTTGACAAGAACCTCCAATTCATCACACCTTAAATATCCCAGGAAAGAGAAAAATGCATAAAGAAGTTGTGGTCCTTATGTACAATGGAATATCACTCAGACATGAAATCAAAGTCATAAGGCTAGTAGAAGCAAGATGAGTGGATTTATGTATGACGATTCTAAGTGAAATAAGTCACACAGAAAAAGACACTTATCATAAGCTATCACTTATAGAGGGAATGTAAAAACCGTTACCCTTGAACTGAATTACAAAACAGAACAGAGTCACACATTTTGAAAACACACTATGGCTGCTTAACGGGAAATGTGATTTGGGGTGATGCATAAATCAAGTGTTTCAAATTATCTCAGATACCGTTCCATACACCCAATATGTAGTAGACAAGACCTACTCCTTGCTCAGTGAACTGGATTCAACACCCCCTATTCACCGCACAAGAATATATCTGACTAGTAAGAATCTTAAAACCTATGTATTGATATTTCACTGGAAGTGTGTCAAGTGGGGGTAAAGCAGCATAAACACAGCAGTGAAAAGCAGCTAAACCCCATTTTAAAAATAAATTACTTTTATAAACCCATGAAACCAAGAGAGTGAAAGACAGAGAAATTCTTACATAATTTCGTTCAGGGGCTGTGATGCAACGTGGACTGACCATATCTAGACCCACAGCTAGATGAGACATAAGGGTGGACACTCTTGGGGCTGAGAGGTTTGGTGAGGTTGGGTGGGCAAACGCAGTCCCTTTAAAGTAATACTGCATCGTACCCATCCCATGGATCCCAAATCTCCAGGTTCAAGGGCATCTTCCTACATCGAAAACATGCGTGAGAAACCCAGAAGATGGTACACCATCTCATCGGGAAAGGTTCCTGAAACGCACCTCACTTCTCATCTCCTTGTGCTCGTGTTCGCCATTCCAGCCGCTTTATTAGCAATCTCCCTCGTTGGAGAATCAGCACCTTTAACCTCCAGTTCTGTACAGACTGCAATTTATCCTGAGGTTGAACGGGAAGAGGGGCAACCAACGAGAGACTAGCTCTAGGTGTTGGGACAGGCACAGGTCACACTTTTTTCCCATCAGGAAGAAGATTTAACCACATGCTCAGCCTGCCGCCCAGAAGCAGAATAGGGCCTCAGGCAATCCCATGCTTTTGCGGCCAGCTCCCAAAAAAGCGAGTTGAAAAATGGAGCTCAGGGACACTGCAATTCACAAACCCGCAGAGTTATAAATGATAACTCTCATCCACAGATATATTGAGGGAAGGCAACGAAGAGGATTTGAAAGCAAGGCAGAATTGCAGGAAACAGGTTTCAGGAGGTAGATTCGAATCGCCTTTAAAGCACTTGAAAAGCGGCAAAACGTCGACAGTGATGCCCTTGGCCAAAAAGGGCGTATGCGTTTTTTCCTGAATGTATTCAGGAAAAAACGCATACGCCCTTTTTGGCCAACCAAGCAACCTGGAAAGGCAAATCAGCGCTACAAAGAAGTCTCGCTTCCCATCGGTCAAAAGGGCCATGCTGCAAAAAGTGTCAAAACCAGAAATGCAGGACAGGTCATGGAGAAATGGCAGCCTTGCTACGCTGATGGGCGGGATGTAAATTGCCAACAGCCACTCTGGAGAAGTGTGCGGTGTGTCCTGAAACATCGAAAAAACACAGCTTAGGGAGCATAGGGCACGTCCACTCATGGGCGTATAAATAGGGAAAACTAAAAATCAGCAAGACACAGGCACCCCAAAGTTTAGGGCTGCTCTGTTGACAAGAACCTCCACTTCATGACACCTTAAATATCCCAGGAAAGAGAAAAATGGATAAAGAAGTTGTGGTCCTTATGTACAATGTAATATCACTCAGACATGAAATCAATGTCATAAGGCTAGTAGAAGCAAGATGAGTGGATTTAGGTACGACGATTCTAAGTGAAATAAGTCACACAGAAAAAGACACTTATCATAAGCTATCATTTATAGAGGGAATGGAAAAAACCGCTACACTTGAACTGAATTACAAAAGAGAACAGAGTCACACGTTTAGAAAACACACTATGGCTGCTTAACGGGAAAGGTGAGGTGGGGTGATGCATAAAACAAGGGTTTCAAATTCGCTCAGATACCGTTCCATACACCCAATATGTAATAGACAAGACCTACTCCTTGCTCAGTGAACTGGACTCAACACCCCCTATTCAGCGCACAAGAATATATCTGAGTAGTAAGAATCTTAAAACCTATGTATTGATATCTGTCTGGAAGTGAGTCAAGTGGGTGTAAAGCCGCATAAACACAGCCGTGAAAAGCAGCTAAACCCCATTATAAAAATAAATTACTTTTAAAAACCCGTAAAACAAAGACAGTGAAAGAGAGAGAAATTCTTACAAAATTCGTTCAGGGGCTGTGTTGCAACCTGGATTGACCATGTCTAGACCCACAGCTGGATGAGACATAAGGGTGGACACTCTTGGGGCTGAGAGGTTGGGTGAGGTTGGGTGAGCAAACGCAGACCCTTTAAAGTAATACTGCGTGGTACCCATCCCATGGGTCCCAAATCGCCAGGTTCAAGGGCATCTTCCTACATCGAAAACATGCATGAGAAACCCAGAAGATGGTACACCGTGTGATTTTGAAAGGTTTCTAAATCGCACCTCATGTCTCATCTCCTTGTGCTCGGGTTCACCTTTCCAGCTACTTTACTAGCAATCTCCCTACTTGGAGAATCAGCACCTTTAAGCTCCTGTTCCCTACAGGTTGCAATTTGTCCTGAGGATGAACGGGAAGAGGGGCAACCAATGAGAGACTAGATCTAGGTGTTGGGACAGGCACAGGTCACTGTATTTTCCCATCAGGAAGAAGAATTAACCACAGGCTAATCCTGCCGCCGGGAACCAGAATAGTGCCTGAGGCAATCCAGTGCTTTTGCAGCCAGCACCCAAAAAAGACAGTTGAAAAATGGAGCTCAGGGGCACTGCAATTCACAAACCCGCTGAGTTATAAATGATAACTCTCGTCCACAAACATATTGAGGGAAGGCAACGAAGAGGATTTGAAAGCAAGGCAGAATTGCAGGAAACAGGTTTCAGGAGGTAGATTCGAATCGCCCTTAAAGCACATGAAAAGCGGCAAAACGTCGACAATGATGCCCTTGGCCAAAAAGTGCGTATGCATTTTTTCCTGATTATATTCAGGAAAAAACGCATACGCCCTTTTTGGCCAACCAAGCAACCTGGAAAGGCTAATCAGCGCTACAAAGAAGTCTCGCTTCCCATCGGTCCAAAGGGCCATGCTGCAAAAAGTGTCAAAACCAGAAATGCAGGACAGGCCATGGAGAAATGGCAGCCTTGCTACGCTGATGGGCGGGATGTAAATTGCCAACAGCCACTCTGGAGAAGTGTAGGGTGTGTCCTGAAACATCGAAAAAACACAGCTTAGGGAGCATAGGGCACGTCCACTCATGGGCGTATAAATTGGGAAAACTAAAAATCAGCAAGACACAGGCACCCCAAAGTTTAGGGCTGCTCTGTTGACAAGAACCTCCACTTCATCACACCTTAAATATCCCAGGAAAGAGAAAAATGCATAAAGAAGTTGTGGTCCTTATGTACAATGGAATATCACTCAGACATGAAATCAAAGTCATAAGGCTAGTAGAAGCAAGATGATTGGATTTAGGTACGACAATTCTAAGTGAAATAAGTCACACAGAAAAAGACACTTATCATAAGCTATCACTTATAGAGGGAATGTAAAAACCGCTACACTTGAACTGAATTACAAAACAGAACAGAGTCACACGTTTAGAAAACACACTATGTCTGCTTAACGGGAAAGGTGAGGTGGGGTGATGCATAAAACAAGGGTTTCAAATTCGCTCAGATACCGTTCCATACACCCAATATGTAATAGACAAGACCTACTCCTTGCTCAGTGAACTGGACTCAACACCCCCTATTCACCGCACAAGAATATGTCTGAGTAGTAAGAATCTTAAAACCTATGTATTGATATCTGTCTGGAAGTGAGTCAAGTGGGTGTAAAGCCGCATAAACACAGCCGTGAAAAGCAGCTAAACCCCATTATAAAAATAAATTACTTTTAAAAACCCGTAAAACAAAGACAGTGAAAGAGAGAGAAATTCTTACACAATTCCTTCAGGGGCTGTGATGCAACCTGGATTGACCATATCTAGACCCACAGCTGGATGAGACATAAGGGTGGACACTCTTGGGGCTGAGAGGTTGGGTGAGGTTGGGTGAGCAAACGCAGACCCTTTAAAGTAATACTGCGTGGTACCCATCCCAAAGGTCCCAAATCTCCAGGTTCAAGGGCATCTTCCTACATTGAAAACATGCATGAGAAACCCAGAAGATGGTACACCGTGTGATTTTGAAAGGTTTCTAAAACGCACCTCATTTCTCATCTCCTTGTGCTTGGGTTCGCCATTCCAGCTACTTTACTAGCAATCTCCCTACTTGGAGAATCAGCACCTTTAAGCTCCTGTTCCCTACAGGTTGCAATTTGTCCTGAGGATGCACGGGAAGAGGGGCAACCAATAAGAGACTAGATATAGGTGTTGGGACAGGCACAGGTCACTCTATTTTCCCATCAGGAAGAAGAATTAACTACAGGCTCAGCATGCCGAGGGGAACCAAAATAGTGCCTGAGGCAATCCAGTGCTTTTGCGGCCAGCTCCCAAAAAAGACAGTTGAAAAATGGAGCTCAGGGGCACTGCAATTCACAAACCCGCTGAGTTATAAATGATAACTCTCGTCCACAAATATATTGAGGGAAGGCAACGAAGAGGATTTGAATGCAAGGCAGAATTGCAGGAAACAGGTTTCAGGAGGTAGATTCGAATCGCCCTTAAAGCACATGAAAAGCGGCAAAACGTCGACAATGATGCCCTTGGCCAAAAAGTGCGTATGCATTTTTTCCTGATTATATTCAGGAAAAAACGCATACGCCCTTTTTGGCCAACCAAGCAACCTGGAAAGGCTAATCAGCGCTACAAAGAAGTCTCGCTTCCCATCGGTCAAAAGGGCCATGCTGCAAAAAGTGTCAAAACCAGAAATGCAGGACAGGCCATGGAGAAATGGCAGCCTTGCTACGCTGATGGGCGGGATGTAAATTGCCAACAGCCACTCTGGAGAAGTGTGCGGTGTGTCGTGAAACATCGAAAAAACACAGCTTAGGGAGCATAGGGCACGTCCACTCATGGGCGTATAAATTGGGAAAACTAAAAATCAGCAAGACACAGGCACCCCAAAGTTTAGGGCTGCTCTGTTGACAAGAACCTCCAATTCATCACACCTTAAATATCCCAGGAAAGAGAAAAATGCATAAAGAAGTTGTGGTCCTTATGTACAATGGAATATCACTCAGACATGAAATCAAAGTCATAAGGCTAGTAGAAGCAAGATGAGTGGATTTAGGTATGACGATTCTAAGTGAAATAAGTCACACAGAAAAAGACACTTATCATAAGCTATCACTTATAGAGGGAATGTAAAAACCGTTACCCTTGAACTGAATTACAAAACAGAACAGAGTCACACATTTTGAAAACACACTATGGCTGCTTAACGGGAAATGTGATTTGGGGTGATGCATAAATCAAGTGTTTCAAATTATCTCAGATACCGTTCCATACACCCAATATGTAGTAGACAAGACCTACTCCTTGCTCAGTGAACTGGATTCAACACCCCCTATTCACCGCACAAGAATATATCTGACTAGTAAGAATCTTAAAACCTATGTATTGATATTTCACTGGAAGTGTGTCAAGTGGGGGTAAAGCAGCATAAACACAGCAGTGAAAAGCAGCTAAACCCCATTTTAAAAATAAATTACTTTTATAAACCCATGAAACCAAGAGAGTGAAAGACAGAGAAATTCTTACATAATTTCGTTCAGGGGCTGTGATGCAACGTGGACTGACCATATCTAGACCCACAGCTAGATGAGACATAAGGGTGGACACTCTTGGGGCTGAGAGGTTTGGTGAGGTTGGGTGGGCAAACGCAGTCCCTTTAAAGTAATACTGCATCGTACCCATCCCATGGATCCCAAATCTCCAGGTTCAAGGGCATCTTCCTACATCGAAAACATGCGTGAGAAACCCAGAAGATGGTACACCATCTCATCGGGAAAGGTTCCTGAAACGCACCTCACTTCTCATCTCCTTGTGCTCGTGTTCGCCATTCCAGCCGCTTTATTAGCAATCTCCCTCGTTGGAGAATCAGCACCTTTAACCTCCAGTTCTGTACAGACTGCAATTTATCCTGAGGTTGAACGGGAAGAGGGGCAACCAACGAGAGACTAGCTCTAGGTGTTGGGACAGGCACAGGTCACACTTTTTTCCCATCAGGAAGAAGATTTAACCACATGCTCAGCCTGCCGCCCAGAAGCAGAATAGGGCCTCAGGCAATCCCGTGCTTTTGCGGCCAGCTCCCAAAAAAGCAAGTTGAAAAATGGAGCTCAGGGACACTGCAATTCACAAACCCGCAGATTTATAAATGATAACTCTCATCCACAGATATATTGAGGGAAGGCAACGAAGAGGATTTGAAAGCAAGGCAGAATTGCAGGAAACAGGTTTCAGGAGGTAGATTCGAATCGCCTTTAAAGCACTTGAAAAGCGGCAAAACGTCGACAGTGATGCCCTTGGCCAAAAAGGGCGTATGCGTTTTTTCCTGAATGTATTCAGGAAAAAACGCATACGCCCTTTTTGGCCAACCAAGCAACCTGGAAAGGCAAATCAGCGCTACAAAGAAGTCTCGCTTCCCATCGGTCAAAAGGGCCATGCTGCAAAAAGTGTCAAAACCAGAAATGCAGGACAGGCCATGGAGAAATGGCAGCCTTGCTACGCTGATGGGCGGGATGTAAATTGCCAACAGCCACTCTGGAGAAGTGTGCGGTGTGTCCTGAAACATCGAAAAAACACAGCTTAGGGAGCATAGGGCACGTCCACTCATGGGCGTATAAATAGGGAAAACTAAAAATCAGCAAGACACAGGCACCCCAAAGTTTAGGGCTGCTCTGTTGACAAGAACCTCCACTTCATGACACCTTAAATATCCCAGGAAAGAGAAAAATGGATAAAGAAGTTGTGGTCCTTATGTACAATGGAATATCACTCAGACATGAAATCAATGTCATAAGGCTAGTAGAAGCAAGATGAGTGGATTTAGGTACGACGATTCTAAGTGAAATAAGTCACACAGAAAAAGACACTTATCATAAGCTATCATTTATAGAGGGAATGGAAAAAACTGCTACACTTGAACTGAATTACAAAAGAGAACAGAGTCACACGTTTAGAAAACACACTATGGCTGCTTAACGGGAAAGGTGAGGTGGGGTGATGCATAAAACAAGGGTTTCAAATTCGCTCAGATACCGTTCCATACACCCAATATGTAATAGACAATACCTACTCCTTGCTCAGTGAACTGGACTCAACACCCCCTATTCAGCGCACAAGAATATATCTGAGTAGTAAGAATCTTAAAACCTATGTATTGATATCTGTCTGGAAGTGAGTCAAGTGGGTGTAAAGCCGCATAAACACAGCCGTGAAAAGCAGCTAAACCCCATTATAAAAATAAATTACTTTTAAAAACCCGTAAAACAAAGACAGTGAAAGAGAGAGAAATTCTTACAAAATTCGTTCAGGGGCTGTGTTGCAACCTGGATTGACCATGTCTAGACCCACAGCTGGATGAGACATAAGGGTGGACACTCTTGGGGCTGAGAGGTTGGGTGAGGTTGGGTGAGCAAACGCAGACCCTTTAAAGTAATACTGCGTGGTACCCATCCCATGGGTCCCAAATCTCCAGGTTCAAGGGCATCTTCCTACATCGAAAACATGCATGAGAAACCCAGAAGATGGTACACCGTGTGATTTTGAAAGGTTTCTAAATCGCACCTCATGTCTCATCTCCTTGTGCTCGGGTTCACCTTTCCAGCTACTTTACTAGCAATCTCCCTACTTGGAGAATCAGCACCTTTAAGCTCCTGTTCCCTACAGGTTGCAATTTGTCCTGAGGATGAACGGGAAGAGGGGCAACCAATGAGAGACTAGATCTAGGTGTTGGGACAGGCACAGGTCACTGTATTTTCCCATCAGGAAGAAGAATTAACCACAGGCTAATCCTGCCGCCGGGAACCAGAATAGTGCCTGAGGCAATCCAGTGCTTTTGCAGCCAGCACCCAAAAAAGACAGTTGAAAAATGGAGCTCAGGGGCACTGCAATTCACAAACCCGCTGAGTTATAAATGATAACTCTCGTCCACAAACATATTGAGGGAAGGCAACGAAGAGGATTTGAAAGCAAGGCAGAATTGCAGGAAACAGGTTTCAGGAGGTAGATTCGAATCGCCCTTAAAGCACATGAAAAGCGGCAAAACGTCGACAATGATGCCCTTGGCCAAAAAGTGCGTATGCATTTTTTCCTGATTATATTCAGGAAAAAACGCATACGCCCTTTTTGGCCAACCAAGCAACCTGGAAAGGCTAATCAGCGCTACAAAGAAGTCTCGCTTCCCATCGGTCAAAAGGGCCATGCTGCAAAAAGTGTCAAAACCAGAAATGCAGGACAGGCCATGGAGAAATGGCAGCCTTGCTACGCTGATGGGCGGGATGTAAATTGCCAACAGCCACTCTGGAGAAGTGTACGGTGTGTCCTGAAACATCGAAAAAACACAGCTTAGGGAGCATAGGGCACGTCCACTCATGGGCGTATAAATTGGGAAAACTAAAAATCAGCAAGACACAGGCACCCCAAAGTTTAGGGCTGCTCTGTTGACAAGAACCTCCACTTCATCACACCTTAAATATCCCAGGAAAGAGAAAAATGCATAAAGAAGTTGTGGTCCTTATGTACAATGGAATATCACTCAGACATGAAATCAAAGTCATAAGGCTAGTAGAAGCAAGATGATTGGATTTAGGTACGACAATTCTAAGTGAAATAAGTCACACAGAAAAAGACACTTATCATAAGCTATCACTTATAGAGGGAATGTAAAAACCGCTACACTTGAACTGAATTACAAAACAGAACAGAGTCACACGTTTAGAAAACACACTATGTCTGCTTAACGGGAAAGGTGAGGTGGGGTGATGCATAAAACAAGGGTTTCAAATTCGCTCAGATACCGTTCCATACACCCAATATGTAATAGACAAGACCTACTCCTTGCTCAGTGAACTGGACTCAACACCCCCTATTCACCGCACAAGAATATGTCTGAGTAGTAAGAATCTTAAAACCTATGTATTGATATCTGTCTGGAAGTGAGTCAAGTGGGTGTAAAGCCGCATAAACACAGCCGTGAAAAGCAGCTAAACCCCATTATAAAAATAAATTACTTTTAAAAACCCGTAAAACAAAGACAGTGAAAGAGAGAGAAATTCTTACACAATTCCTTCAGGGGCTGTGATGCAACCTGGATTGACCATATCTAGACCCACAGCTGGATGAGACATAAGTGTGGACACTCTTGGGGCTGAGAGGTTTGGTGAGGTTGGGTGAGCAAACGCAGACCCTTTAAAGTAATACTGCGTGGTACCCATCCCATGGGTCCCAAATCTCCAGGTTCAAGGGCATCTTCCTACATCGAAAACATGCATGAGAAACCCAGAAGATGGTACACCGTGTGATTTTGAAAGGTTTCTAAAACGCACCTCATTTCTCATCTCCTTGTGCTTGGGTTCGCCATTCCAGCTACTTTACTAGCAATCTCCCTACTTGGAGAATCAGCACCTTTAAGCTCCTGTTCCCTACAGGTTGCAATTTGTCCTGAGGATGAACGGGAAGAGGGGCAACCAATGAGAGACTAGATCTAGGTGTTGGGACAGGCACAGGTCACTGTATTTTCCCATCAGGAAGAAGAATTAACTACAGGCTCAGCATGCCGAGGGGAACCAAAATAGTGCCTGAGGCAATCCAGTGCTTTTGCGGCCAGCTCCCAAAAAAGACAGTTGAAAAATGGAGCTCAGAGGCACTGCAATTCACAAACCCGCTGAGTTATAAATGATAACTCTCGTCCACAAATATATTGAGGGAAGGCAACGAAGAGGATTTGAAAGCAAGGCAGAATTGCAGGAAACAGGTTTCAGGAGGTACATTCGAATCGCCCTTAAAGCACATGAAAAGCGGCAAAACTTCGACAATGATGCCCTTGGCCAAAAAGTGCGTATGCATTTTTTCCTGATTATATTCAGGAAAAAACGCGTACGCCCTTTTTGGCCAACCAAGCAACCTGGAAAGGCTAATCAGCGCTACAAAGAAGTCTCGCTTCCCATCGGTCAAAAGGGCCATGCTGCAAAAAGTGTCAAAACCAGAAATGCAGGACAGGCCATGGAGAAATGGCAGCCTTGCTACGCTGATGGGCGGGATGTAAATTGCCAACAGCCACTCTGGAGAAGTGTGCGGTGTGTCGTGAAACATCGAAAAAACACAGCTTAGGGAGCATAGGGCACGTCCACTCATGGGCGTATAAATTGGGAAAACTAAAAATCAGCAAGACACAGGCACCCCAAAGTTTAGGGCTGCTCTGTTGACAAGAACCTCCAATTCATCACACCTTAAATATCCCAGGAAAGAGAAAAATGCATAAAGAAGTTGTGGTCCTTATGTACAATGGAATATCACTCAGACATGAAATCAAAGTCATAAGGCTAGTAGAAGCAAGATGAGTGGATTTAGGTATGACGATTCTAAGTGAAATAAGTCACACAGAAAAAGACACTTATCATAAGCTATCACTTATAGAGGGAATGTAAAAACCGTTACCCTTGAACTGAATTACAAAACAGAACAGAGTCACACATTTTGAAAACACACTATGGCTGCTTAACGGGAAATGTGATTTGGGGTGATGCATAAATCAAGTGTTTCAAATTATCTCAGATACCGTTCCATACACCCAATATGTAGTAGACAAGACCTACTCCTTGCTCAGTGAACTGGATTCAACACCCCCTATTCACCGCACAAGAATATATCTGACTAGTAAGAATCTTAAAACCTATGTATTGATATTTCACTGGAAGTGTGTCAAGTGGGGGTAAAGCAGCATAAACACAGCAGTGAAAAGCAGCTAAACCCCATTTTAAAAATAAATTACTTTTATAAACCCATGAAACCAAGAGAGTGAAAGACAGAGAAATTCTTACATAATTTCGTTCAGGGGCTGTGATGCAACGTGGACTGACCATATCTAGACCCACAGCTAGATGAGACATAAGGGTGGACACTCTTGGGGCTGAGAGGTTTGGTGAGGTTGGGTGGGCAAACGCAGTCCCTTTAAAGTAATACTGCATCGTACCCATCCCATGGATCCCAAATCTCCAGGTTCAAGGGCATCTTCCTACATCGAAAACATGCGTGAGAAACCCAGAAGATGGTACACCATCTCATCGGGAAAGGTTCCTGAAACGCACCTCACTTCTCATCTCCTTGTGCTCGTGTTCGCCATTCCAGCCGCTTTATTAGCAATCTCCCTCGTTGGAGAATCAGCACCTTTAACCTCCAGTTCTGTACAGACTGCAATTTATCCTGAGGTTGAACGGGAAGAGGGGCAACCAACGAGAGACTAGCTCTAGGTGTTGGGACAGGCACAGGTCACACTTTTTTCCCATCAGGAAGAAGATTTAACCACATGCTCAGCCTGCCGCCCAGAAGCAGAATAGGGCCTCAGGCAATCCCGTGCTTTTGCGGCCAGCTCCCAAAAAAGCGAGTTGAAAAATGGAGCTCAGGGACACTGCAATTCAAAAACCCGCAGAGTTATAAATGATAACTCTCATCCACAGATATATTGAGGGAAGGCAACGAAGAGGATTTGAAAGCAAGGCAGAATTGCAGGAAACAGGTTTCAGGAGGTAGATTCGAATCGCCTTTAAAGCACTTGAAAAGCGGCAAAACGTCGACAGTGATGCCCTTGGCCAAAAAGGGCGTATGCGTTTTTTCCTGAATGTATTCAGGAAAAAACGCATACGCCCTTTTTGGCCAACCAAGCAACCTGGAAAGGCAAATCAGCGCTACAAAGAAGTCTCGCTTCCCATCGGTCAAAAGGGCCATGCTGCAAAAAGTGTCAAAACCAGAAATGCAGGACAGGCCATGGAGAAATGGCAGCCTTGCTACGCTGATGGGCGGGATGTAAATTGCCAACAGCCACTCTGGAGAAGTGTGCGGTGTGTCCTGAAACATCGAAAAAACACAGCTTAAGGAGCATAGGGCACGTCCACTCATGGGCGTATAAATAGGGAAAACTAAAAATCAGCAAGACACAGGCACCCCAAAGTTTAGGGCTGCTCTGGTGACAAGAACCTCCACTTCATGACACCTTAAATATCCCAGGAAAGAGAAAAATGGATAAAGAAGTTGTGGTCCTTATGTACAATGGAATATCACTCAGACATGAAATCAATGTCATAAGGCTAGTAGAAGCAAGATGAGTGGATTTAGGTACGACGATTCTAAGTGAAATAAGTCACACAGAAAAAGACACTTATCATAAGCTATCATTTATAGAGGGAATGGAAAAAACCGCTACACTTGAACTGAATTACAAAAGAGAACAGAGTCACACGTTTAGAAAACACACTATGGCTGCTTAACGGGAAAGGTGAGGTGGGGTGATGCATAAAACAAGGGTTTCAAATTCGCTCAGATACCGTTCCATACACCCAATATGTAATAGACAATACCTACTCCTTGCTCAGTGAACTGGACTCAACACCCCCTATTCAGCGCACAAGAATATATCTGAGTAGTAAGAATCTTAAAACCTATGTATTGATATCTGTCTGGAAGTGAGTCAAGTGGGTGTAAAGCCGCATAAACACAGCCGTGAAAAGCAGCTAAACCCCATTATAAAAATAAATTACTTTTAAAAACCCGTAAAACAAAGACAGTGAAAGAGAGAAAAATTCTTACAAAATTCGTTCAGGGGCTGTGTTGCAACCTGGATTGACCATGTCTAGACCCACAGCTGGATGAGACATAAGGGTGGACACTCTTGGGGCTGAGAGGTTGGGTGAGGTTGGGTGAGCAAACGCAGACCCTTTAAAGTAATACTGCGTGGTACCCATCCCATGGGTCCCAAATCTCCAGGTTCAAGGGCATCTTCCTACATCGAAAACATGCATGAGAAACCCAGAAGATGGTACACCGTGTGATTTTGAAAGGTTTCTAAATCGCACCTCATGTCTCATCTCCTTGTGCTCGGGTTCACCTTTCCAGCTACTTTACTAGCAATCTCCCTACTTGGAGAATCAGCACCTTTAAGCTCCTGTTCCCTACAGGTTGCAATTTGTCCTGAGGATGAACGGGAAGAGGGGCAACCAATGAGAGACTAGATCTAGGTGTTGGGACAGGCACAGGTCACTGTATTTTCCCATCAGGAAGAAGAATTAACCACAGGCTAATCCTGCCGCCGGGAACCAGAATAGTGCCTGAGGCAATCCAGTGCTTTTGCAGCCAGCACCCAAAAAAGACAGTTGAAAAATGGAGCTCAGGGGCACTGCAATTCACAAACCCGCTGAGTTATAAATGATAACTCTCGTCCACAAACATATTGAGGGAAGGCAACGAAGAGGATTTGAAAGCAAGGCAGAATTGCAGGAAACAGGTTTCAGGAGGTAGATTCGAATCGCCCTTAAAGCACATGAAAAGCGGCAAAACGTCGACAATGATGCCCTTGGCCAAAAAGTGCGTATGCATTTTTTCCTGATTATATTCAGGAAAAAACGCATACGCCCTTTTTGGCCAACCAAGCAACCTGGAAAGGCTAATCAGCGCTACAAAGAAGTCTCGCTTCCCATCGGTCAAAAGGGCCATGCTGCAAAAAGTGTCAAAACCAGAAATGCAGGACAGGCCATGGAGAAATGGCAGCCTTGCTACGCTGATGGGCGGGATGTAAATTGCCAACAGCCACTCTGGAGAAGTGTACGGTGTGTCCTGAAACATCGAAAAAACACAGCTTAGGGAGCATAGGGCACGTCCACTCATGGGCGTATAAATTGGGAAAACTAAAAATCAGCAAGACACAGGCACCCCAAAGTTTAGGGCTGCTCTGTTGACAAGAACCTCCACTTCATCACACCTTAAATATCCCAGGAAAGAGAAAAATGCATAAAGAAGTTGTGGTCCTTATGTACAATGGAATATCACTCAGACATGAAATCAAAGTCATAAGGCTAGTAGAAGCAAGATGATTGGATTTAGGTACGACAATTCTAAGTGAAATAAGTCACACAGAAAAAGACACTTATCATAAGCTATCACTTATAGAGGGAATGTAAAAACCGCTACACTTGAACTGAATTACAAAACAGAACAGAGTCACACGTTTAGAAAACACACTATGTCTGCTTAACGGGAAAGGTGAGGTGGGGTGATGCATAAAACAAGGGTTTCAAATTCGCTCAGATACCGTTCCATACACCCAATATGTAATAGACAAGACCTACTCCTTGCTCAGTGAACTGGACTCAACACCCCCTATTCACCGCACAAGAATATGTCTGAGTAGTAAGAATCTTAAAACCTATGTATTGATATCTGTCTGGAAGTGAGTCAAGTGGGTGTAAAGCCGCATAAACACAGCCGTGAAAAGCAGCTAAACCCCATTATAAAAATAAATTACTTTTAAAAACCCGTAAAACAAAGACAGTGAAAGAGAGAGAAATTCTTACAAAATTCGTTCAGAGGCTGTGATGCAACCTGGATTGACCATATCTAGACCCACAGCTGGATGAGACATAAGGGTGGACACGCTTGGGGCTGAGAGGTTGGGTGAGGTTGGGTGAGCAAACGCAGACCCTTTAAAGTAATACTGCGTGGTACCCATCCCATGGGTCCCAAATCTCCAGGTTCAAGGGCATCTTCCTACATCGAAAACATGCATGAGAAACCCAGAAGATGGTACACCGTGTGATTTTGAAAGGTTTCTAAATCGCACCTCATGTCTCATCTCCTTGTGCTCGGGTTCACCTTTCCAGCTACTTTACTAGCAATCTCCCTACTTGGAGAATCAGCACCTTTAAGCTCCTGTTCCCTACAGGTTGCAATTTGTCCTGAGGATGAACGGGAAGAGGGGCAACCAATGAGAGACTAGATCTAGGTGTTGGGACAGGCACAGGTCACTGTATTTTCCCATCAGGAAGAAGAATTAACTACAGGCTCAGCATGCCGAGGGGAACCAAAATAGTGCCTGAGGCAATCCAGTGCTTTTGCGGCCAGCTCCCAAAAAAGACAGTTGAAAAATGGAGCTCAGAGGCACTGCAATTCACAAACCCGCTGAGTTATAAATGATAACTCTCGTCCACAAATATATTGAGGGAAGGCAACGAAGAGGATTTGAAAGCAAGGCAGAATTGCAGGAAACAGGTTTCAGGAGGTACATTCGAATCGCCCTTAAAGCACATGAAAAGCGGCAAAACTTCGACAATGATGCCCTTGGCCAAAAAGTGCGTATGCATTTTTTCCTGATTATATTCAGGAAAAAACGCGTACGCCCTTTTTGGCCAACCAAGCAACCTGGAAAGGCTAATCAGCGCTACAAAGAAGTCTCGCTTCCCATCGGTCAAAAGGGCCATGCTGCAAAAAGTTTCAAAACCAGAAATGCAGGACAGGCCATGGAGAAATGGCAGCCTTGCTACGCTGATGGGCGGGATGTAAATTGCCAACAGCCACTCTGGAGAAGTGTACGGTGTGTCCTGAAACATCGAAAAAACACAGCTTAGGGAGCGTACGGCACGTCCACTCATGGGCGTATAAATTGGGAAAACTAAAAATCAGCAAGACACAGGCACCCCAAAGTTTAGGGCTGCTCTTTTGACAAGAACCTCCACTTCATGACACCTTAAATATCCCAGGAAAGAGAAAAATGGATAAAGAAGTTGTGGTCCTTATGTACAATGGAATATCACTCAGACATGAAATCAATGTCATAAGGCTAGTAGAAGCAAGATGAGTGGATTTAGGTACGATGATCCTAAGTGAAATAAGTCACACAGAAAAAGACACTTATCATAAGCTATCACTTATAGAGGGAATGTAAAAACCGCTACACTTGAACTGAATTACAAAACAGAACAGAGTCACACATTTTGAAAACACACTATGGCTGCTTAACGGGAAATGTGATTTGGGGTGATGCATAAATCAAGTGTTTCAAATTATCTCAGATACCGTTCCATACACCCAATATGTAGTAGACAAGACCTACTCCTTGCTCAGTGAACTGGATTCAACACCCCCTATTCACCGCACAAGAATATATCTGACTAGTAAGAATCTTGAAACCTATGTATTGATATTTCACTGGAAGTGTGTCAAGTGGGGGTAAAGCAGCATAAACACAGCAGTGAAAAGCAGCTAAACCCCATTTTAAAAATAAATTACTTTTATAAACCCATGAAACAAAGAGAGTGAAAGACAGAGAAATTCTTACATAATTCGTTCAGGGGCTGTGATGCAACGTGGACTGACCATATCTAGACCCACAGCTAGATGAGACATAAGGGTGGACACTCTTGGGGCTGAGAGGTTTGGTGAGGTTGGGTGGGCAAACGCAGTCCCTTTAAAGTAATACTGCATCGTACCCATCCCATGGATCCCAAATCTCCAGGTTCAAGGGCATCTTCCTACATCGAAAACATGCGTGAGAAACCCAGAAGATGGTACACCGTCTCATCGGGAAAGGTTCCTGAAACGCACCTCACTTCTCAACTCCTTGTGCTCGTGTTCGCCATTCCGGCCGCTTTATTAGCAATCTCCCTCGTTGGAGAATCAGCACCTTTAACCTCCAGTTCTGTACAGACTGCAATTTATCCTGAGGTTGAACGGGAAGAGCGGCAACCAACGAGAGACTAGCTCTAGGTGTTGGTACAGGCACAGGTCACACTTTTTTCCCATCAGGAAGAAGATTTAACCACAGGCTCAGCCTGCCGCCCAGAAGCACAATAGGGCCTGAGGCAATCCCGTGCTTTTGCGGCCAGCTCCCAAAAAAGCGAGTTGAAAAATGGAGCTCAGGGACACTGCAATTCACAAACCCGCAGAGTTATAAATGATAACTCTCATCCACAGATATATTGAGGGAAGGCAACGAAGAGGATTTGAAAGCAAGGCAGAATTGCAGGAAACAGGTTTCAGGAGGTAGATTCGAATCGCCCTTAAAGCACATGAAAAGCGGCAAAACGTCGACAATGATGCCCTTGGCCAAAAAGTGCGTATGCATTTTTTCCTGATTATATTCAGGAAAAAACGCATACGCCCTTTTTGGACAACCAAGCAACCTGGAAAGGCTAATCAGCGCTACAAAGAAGTCTCGCTTCCCATCGGTCAAAAGGGCCATGCTGCAAAAAGTGTCAAAACCAGAAATGCAGGACAGGCCATGGAGAAATGGCAGCCTTGCTACGCTGATGGGCGGGATGTAAATTGCCAACAGCCACACTGGAGAAGTGTACGGTGTGTCCTGAAACATCGAAAAAACACAGCTTAGGGAGCATAGGGCACTTCCACTCATGGGCGTATAAATTGGGAAAACTAAAAATCAGCAAGACACAGGCACCCCAATGTTTAGGGCTGCTCTGTTGACAAGAACCTCCACTTCATGACACCTTAAATATCCCAGGAAAGAGAAAAATGGATAGAGAAGTTGTGGTCCTTATGTAAAATGGAATATCACTCAGACATGAAATCAAAGTCATAAGGCTAGTAGAAGCAAGATGAGTGGATTTAGGTACGACGATTCTAAGTGAAATAAGTCACACAGAAAAAGACACTTATCATAAGCTATCACTTATAGAGGGAATGTAAAAACCGCTACACTTGAACTGAATCACAAAAGAGAACAGAGTCACACGTTTAGAAAACACACTATGGCTGCTTAACGGGAAAGGTGAGGTGGGGTGATGCATAAAACAAGGGTTTCAAATTCGCTCAGATACCGTTCCATACACCCAATATGTAATAGACAAGACCTACTCCTTGCTCAGTGAACTGGACTCAACACCCCCTATTCACCGCACAAGAATATATGTGACTAGTAAGAATCATAAAACCTATGTATTGATATCTGTCTGGAAGTGAGTCAAGTGGGTGTAAAGCCGCATAAACACAGCCGTGAAAAGCAGCTAAACCCCATTATAAAAATAAATTACTTTTAAAAACCAGTAAAACAAAGACAGTGAAAGAGAGAGAAATTCTTACACAATTCGTTCAGGGGATGTGATGCAACCTGGATTGACCATATCTAGACCCACAGATGGATCAGACATAAGGGTGGACACTCTTGGGGCTGAGAGTTTTGGTGAGGTTGGGTGAGCAAACGCAGACCCTTTAAAGTAATACTGCGTGGTACCCATCCCATGGGTCCCAAATCTCCAGGTTCAAGGGCATCTTCCTACATCGAAAACATGCATGAGAAACCCAGAAGATGGTACACCGTGTGATTTTGAAAGGTTTCCAAAACGCAACTCATTTCTCATCTCCTTGTGCTCGGGTTCGCCTTTCCAGCTACTTTACTAGCAATCTCCCTACTTGGAGAATCAGCACCTTTAACCTCCTGTTCCCTACAGTTTGCAATTTGTCCTGAGGATGAACGGGAAGAGGGGCAACCAATGAGAGACTAGATCTAGGTGTTGGGACAGGCACAGGTCACTCTATTTTCCCATCAGGAAGAAGAATTAACCACAGGCTCAGCCTGCTTCCGGGAACCAGAATAGGGCCTGAGGCAATCCCGTGCTTTTGCGGCCAGCTCCCAAAAAAGACAGTTGAAAAATGCAGCTCAGGGGCACTGCCATTCACAAACCTGCTGAGTTATAAATGATAACTCTCGTCAACAAATATATTGAGGGAAGGCAACGAAGAGGATTTAAAAGCAAGGCAGAATTGCAGGAAACAGATTTCAGGAGGTAGATTCGAATCGCCCTTAAAGCACATGAAAAGCGGCAAAACGTCGACAATGATGCCCTTGGCCAAAAAGGGCGTATGCGTTTTTTCCTGAATATATTCAGGAAAAAACGCATACGCCCTTTTTGGCCAACCAAGCAACCTGGAAAGGCAAATCAGTGCTACAAAGACGTCTCGCTTCCCATTGGTCAAAAGGGCCATGCTGCAAAAAGTGTCAAAACGAGAAATGCAGGACAGGCCATGGAGAAATGGCAGCCTTGCTACGCTGATGGGCGGGATGTAAATTGCCAACAGCCACTCTGGAGAAGTGTACGGTGTGTCCTGAAACATCGAAAAAACACAGCTTAGGGAGCATAGGGCACGTCCACTCATATGCGTATAAATTGGGAAAACTAAAAATCAGCAAGACACAGGCACCCCAAAGTTTAAGGCTGCTATGTTGACAAGAACCTCCACTTCATGACACCTTAAATATCCCAGGAAAGAGAAAAATGGATACAGAAGTTGTGGTCCTTATGTAGAATGGAATATCACTCAGACATGAAATCAATATCATAAGGGTAGTAGAAGCAAGATGAGTGTATTTAGGTGCGACGATTCTAAGTGAAATAAGTCACACAGAAAAAGACACTTATCATAAGCTATCACTTATAGAGGGAATGTAAAAACCGCTACACTTGAACTGAATTACAAAACAGAACAGAGTCACACGTTTAGAAAACACACTATGGCTGCTTAACAGGAAAGGTGAGGTGGGGTGATGCATAAAACAAGGGTTTCAAATTCGCTCACATACCGTTCCATACACCCAATATGTAATAGACAAGACCTACTCCTTGCTCAGTGAACTGGACTCATCACCCCCTATTCACCGCACAAGAATATATCTGACTAGTAAGAATCTTAAAACCTATGTATTGATATTTCACTGGAAGTGTGTCAAGTGGGGGTAAAGCAGCATAAACACAGCAGTGAAAAGCAGCTAAATCCCATTTTAAAAATAGATTATTTTTATAAACCCATTAAACAAAGAGAGTGAAAGAGAGAGAAATTCTTACATAATTCGTTCAGGGGCTGTGATGCAAAGTGGACTGACCATATCTAGACCCACAAATAGATGAGACATAAGGTTGGACACTCTTGGGGCTGAGAGGTTTGGTGAGGCTGGGTGGGCAAACGCAGTCCCTTTAAAGTAATACTGCATCGTACCCATCCCATGGATCCCACATCTCCAGGTTCAAGGGCATCTTCCTACATCGAAAACATGCGTGAGAAACCCAGAAGATGGTACACCGTCTCATCTGGAAGGGTTCCTGAAACGCACCTCATTTCTCATCTCCTTGTGCTCGGGTTTGCCATTCCAGCCGCTTTATTAGCAATCTCCCTCGTTGGAGAATCCGCACCTTTAACCTCCAGTTCTGTACAGGTTGCAATTTATCCTGAGCATGAACGGGAAGAGGGGCAACCAACGAGAGACTAGCTCTAGGTGTTGGGACAGGCACAGGTCACTCTATATTCCCATCAGGAAGAAGAATTAACCACAGGCTCAGCCTGCCGCCGGGAACCAGAATAGTGCCTGAGGCAATCCTGTGCTTTGCGGCCAGCTCCCAAGAAAGCGAGTTGAAAAATGGAGCTCAGGGGCACTGCAATTCAGAAACCTGCAGAGTTGTAAATGATAACTCTCATCCACAAATATATTGAGGGAAGGCAACGAAGAGGAGTTTAAAGCAAGGCAGAATTGCAGGAAACAGATTTCAGGAGGTAGATTCGAATCTCCTTTAAAGCACATGAAAAGTGGCAAAACGTGGACAATGATGCCCTTGGCCCAAAAGGGCGTATGCGTTTTTTCCCGAATATATTCAGGAAAAAACGCATACGCCCTTCTTGGCCAACCAAGCAACCTGGAAAGGCAAATCAGCGCTATAAAGAAGTCTCGCTTCCCATTGGTCAAAGGGTCATGCTGAAAAAAGTGTAAAAACCAGAAAAGCAGGACAGTCCATGTAGAAATCGGAGCCTTGCTATGCTGATGGGCGGGATGTAATTTGCCAACAGCCACTCTGGAGAAGTGTACGGTGTGTCCTGAAACATCTAAAAAACACAGCTTAGTGAGCATAGGGCACTTCAACTCATGGGCGTATAAATTGGGAAAACTAAAAATCATCAAGACACAGGCACCCCAAAGTTTAGGGCTGCTCTGTTCCCAAGAACCTCCACTTCGGTACTCCTTAAACATTCCAGGAATAGGAAAATTGATAAAGAAGTTGTGGTACTTATGTACAATGGAATATCACTCAGCCATGAAATCAATGTCATAAGGCTACTAGCAGCATGATAAGTGGATGTAGGTATGATGATTTTAAGTGAAATAAGTCACATAGAAAAAGACACTTATCAAAGATATCACTTATAGAGGGAATGTAAAAATCGCTACACTTAAACTAAATTACAAAACAGAACAGAGTCACACATTTACAAAACACACTATGGCTGCTTAACGGGAAAGGTGAGGTGGGTGATGCATAAACCCGGGATTTGAAATTATCACAGATATCACTCCATAAATCAAATATGTAATAGACAAGACCTACTCCTTGCTCAGTGAACTGGACTCAACACCCCCTATTCACCGCACAAGAATATATGTGACTATTAAGAATCTTAAAACCTATGTATTGATATCTCTCTGGAAGTGAGTCAAGTGGGTTTAAAGCCGCATAAACACAGCCGTGAAAAGCAGCTGAACCCCATTATAAAAATAAATTACTTTTAAAAACCCGTAAAACCCGTAACAATAACCCTAACCCTAACCCTAAGCTACCCTTGACTGCTTCTGCCTCCAATAGATTTCCTAAGCACTAGTGTTTTAAGGAACAGGTTAAAAAGAGAATCCTAATGAGATTTCTTGATAATGGGTGTGTTCCTTATCTTCTCCTAGTGTCTAAACTCTTCTCCATGGCTGGACACACAAATAATATACCTTGACGTGCTAAGGGGTATCTAGAGAGTGGGATAGGTTTAATAACTACCCTAACCCTAACGCGTACCCTAACCCTAACCACTACCCTAACCCTAACACGTACCCTAATCCTAACCCGTACCCTAAACCGAGCCCTAACCCTCAAACTAACCCTAACCCTAACCCTAACACATACCCTACGCCATACCCGAACCCGTACCCAAACCCGTACCCTAACACTAAACCTAACCCTAACCCTAACCCTAACCCTAAGCTACCCTTGACTGCTTCTGCCTCCAATAGATTTCCTAAGCACTAGTGTTTTAAGGAACAGGTTAAAAAGAGAATCCTAATGTGATTTCTTTATAATGGGTGTGTTCCTTATCTTCTCCTAGTGTCTAAACTCTTCTCCATGGCTGGACCCCCAAATAATATTCCTTGACGTGCTAAGGGGTATTTAGAGAGTCGGATAGGTTTAATAACTACCCTAACCCTAACGCGTACCCTAACCCTAACACGTACCCTAATCCTAACCCGTACCCTAAACCGAGCTCTAACCCTCAAACTAACCCTAACCCTAACCCTAACCCTAACCCTAACCCTAACCCTAACCCTAACCCTAACCCTAAAGCTAACCCTAACACTAACCCTAACCCTAACCCTAACCCTAACCCTAAGCTACCCTTGACTGCTTCTGCCTCCAATAGATTTCCTAAGCACTAGTGTTTTAAGGAACAGGTTAAAAAGAGAATCCTAATGTGATTTCTTGATAATGGGTGTGTTCCTTATCTTCTCCTAGTGTCTAAACTCTTCTCCATGGCTGGACCCCCAAATAATATTCTTTGACGTGCTAAGGGGTATCTAGAGAGTGGGATAGGTTTAATAACTACACTAACCCTAACGCGTACCCTAACCCTAACCCCTACCCTAACCCTAACACGTACCCTAATCCTAACCCGTAACCTAAACCGAGCCCTAACGCTCAAACTAACCCTAACCCTAACCCTAACCCATACCCTACGCCGTACCCGAACCAGTACCCGAACCCGTACCCTAAGCCGTACCCTAACCCTAACCCTAATCCTAACCGTAACCCTAAGCTACCCTTGACTGCTTCTGCCTACAATAGATTTCCTAAGCACTAGTGTATTAAGGAACAGGTTAAAAAGAGAATCCTAATGTGATTTCAGGATAATGGGTGTGTTCCTTATCTTCTCCTATTGTCTAAACACTTCTCCATGGCTGGACCCCCAAATAATATTCCTTGACGTGCTAAGGGGTATCTAGAGAGTGGGATAGGTTTAATAACTACCCTAACCCTAACGCGTACCCTAACCCTAACCCCTACCCTAACCCTAACACGAACCCTAATCCTAACCTGTACCCTAAACCGAGCCCTAACCTTCAAACTAACCCTAACCCTAACCCTAACCCATACCTTACGCCGTACACGAACCCGTACCCGAACCCGTACCCTAAGCCGTACCCTAACCCTAACCCTAACCCTAACCCTAACACTAAGCTACCCTTGACTGCTTCTGCCTCCAATAGATATCCTAAGCACTAGTGTTTTAAGGAACAGGTTAAAAAGAGAATCCTAATGTGATTTCTTGATAATGGGTGTGTTCCTTATCTTCTCCTAGTGTCTAAACTCTTCTCCAAGGCTGGACCCCCAAATAATATTCCTTGACGTTCTAAGGGGTATCTAGAGAGTGGGATAGGTTTAATAACTACCCTAACCCTAAAGCGTACCCTAACCCTAACCTCTACCCTAACCCTAACACGTACACTAATCCTAACCCGTACCCTAAACCGAGACCTAACCCTCAAACTAACCCTAACCCTAACCCTAACCCATACCCTACGCCGTACCCGAACCCGGACCCGAACCCGTACCCTAACACTAACCCAAACCCTAACCCTAACCCTAACCCTAAGATACCCTTGACTGCTTCTGCCTCCAATAGATTTCCTAAGCACTAGTGTTTTAAGGAACAGGTTAAAAAGAGAATCCTAATGTGATTTCTTGATAATGGGTGTGTTCCTTATCTTCTCCAGTGTCTAAACTCTTCTCCATGGCTGGACCCCCAAATAATATTCCTTGACGTGCTAAGGGGTATCTAGAGAGTGGGATAGGTTTAATAACTACCCTAACCCTAACGCGTACCCTAACCCTAACCCCTACCCTAACCCTAACACGTACCCTAATCCTAACCCGTACCCTAAACCGAGCCCTAACCCTTAAACTAACCCTAACCCTAACCCTAACCCATACCCTAGGCCGTACCCGAACCCGTACCCGAACCCGTACCCTAAGCCGTACCCTAAAGCTATCCCTAACCCTAACCCTAACCCCCAAATAATATTCCTTGACGTGCTAAGGGGTATCTAGAGAGTGGGATAGGTTTAATAACTACCCTAACCCTAACGCATACCATAACCCTAACCCCTACCCCAACCCTAACACGAACCCTAATCCTAACCCGTACCCTAAACCGAGCCCTAACCTTCAAACTAACCCTAACCCTAACCCTAACCCATACCCTACGCCATACACGAACGCGTACCCGAACCCGTACCCTAAGCCGTACCCTAACCCTAACCCTAACCCTAACCCTAACCCTAAGCTACCCTTGACTGCTTCTGCGTCCAATAGATTTCCTAAGCACTAGTGTTTTAAGGAACAGGTTAAAAAGAGAATCCTAATGTGATTTCTTGATAATGGGTGTGTTCCTTATCTTCTCCTAGTGTCTAAACTCTTCTCCAAGGCTGGACCCCCAAATAATATTCCTTGACGTGCTAAGGGGTATCTAGAGAGAGGGATAGGTTTAATAACTACCCTAACCCTAACGCGTACCCTAACCCTAACCTCTACCCTAACCCTAACACGTACACTAATCCTAACCCGTACCCTAAACCGAGCCCTAACCCTCAAACTAACCCTAACCCTAACCCTAACCCATACCCTACGCCGTACCCGAACCCGGACCCGAACCCGTACCCTAAGCCGTACCCTAACCCTAACCCTAACCCTAACCCTAAGATACCCTTGACTGCTTCTGCCTCCAATAGATTTCCTAAGCACTAGTGTTTTAAGGAACAGGTTAAAAAGAGAATCCTAATGTGATTTCTTGATAATGGGTGTGTTCCTTATCTTCTCCTAGTGTCTAAACTCTTCTCCATGGATGGACCCCCAAATAATATTCCTTGACGTGCTAAGGGGTATCTAGAGAGTGGGATAGGTTTAATAACTACCCTACCCCTAACGCGTACCCTAACACTAACACGTACCCTAATCCTAACCCGTACCCTAAACCGAGCCCTAACCCTCAAACTAACCCTAACCCTAACCCTAACCCATACCCTACGCCATAACCAAACCCGTACCCGAACCCGTACCCGAACCCGTACCCTAAGCCGTACCCTAACCCTAACCCTAACCCTAAGCTACCCTTGACTGCTTCTGCCTCCAATAGATTTCCTAAGCACTAGTGTTTTAAGGAACAGGTTAAAAAGAGAATCCTAATGTGATTTCTTGATAATGGGTGTGTTCCTTATCTTCTCCTAGTGTCTAAACTCTTCTCCATGGCTGGACCCCCAAATAATATTCCTTGACGTGCTAAGGGGTATCTAGAGAGTAGGATAGGTTTAATAACTACCCTAACCCTAACGCGTACCCTAACCCTAACACCTAACCTAACCCTAACACGTACCCTAATCCTAACCCGTACCCTAAACCGAGCCCTAACCCTCAAACTAACCCTAACCCTTACCCTAACCCATACCCAACGCCGTACCCGAACCCGTACTGGAACCCGTACCCTAACACTAACCCTAACCCTAACCCTAACCCTAACCCTAAGCTACCCTTGACTGCTTCTGCCTCCAGTAGATTTCCTAAGCACTAGTGTTTTAAGGAACAGGTTAAAAAGAGAATCCTAATGTGATTTCTTGATAATGGGTGTGTTCCTTATCTTCTCCTAGTGTCTAAACTCTTCTCCATGGCTGGACCCCCAAATAATATTCTTTGACGTGCTAAGGGGTATCTAGAGAGTGGGATAGGTTTAATAACTACACTAACCCTAACGCGTACCCTAACCCTAACCCCTACCCTAACCCTAACACGTACCCTAATCCTAACCCGTAACCTAAACCGAGCCCTAACGCTCAAACTAACCCTAACCCTAACCCTAACCCATACCCTACGCCGTACCCGAACCAGTACCCGAACCCGTACCCTAAGCCGTACCCTAACCCTAACCCTAATCCTAACCGTAACCCTAAGCTACCCTTGACTGCTTCTGCCTACAATAGATTTCCTAAGCACTAGTGTATTAAGGAACAGGTTAAAAAGAGAATCCTAATGTGATTTCAGGATAATGGGTGTGTTCCTTATCTTCTCCTATTGTCTAAACACTTCTCCATGGCTGGACCCCCAAATAATATTCCTTGACGTGCTAAGGGGTATCTAGAGAGTGGGATAGGTTTAATAACTACCCTAACCCTAACGCGTACCCTAACCCTAACCCCTACCCTAACCCTAACACGAACCCTAATCCTAACCTGTACCCTAAACCGAGCCCTAACCTTCAAACTAACCCTAACCCTAACCCTAACCCATACCTTACGCCGTACACGAACCCGTACCCGAACCCGTACCCTAAGCCGTACCCTAACCCTAACCCTAACCCTAACCCTAACCCTAAGCTACCCTTGACTGCTTCTGCCTCCAATAGATATCCTAAGCACTAGTGTTTTAAGGAACAGGTTAAAAAGAGAATCCTAATGTGATTTCTTGATAATGGGTGTGTTCCTTATCTTCTCCTAGTGTCTAAACTCTTCTCCAAGGCTGGACCCCCAAATAATATTCCTTGACGTTCTAAGGGGTATCTAGAGAGTGGGATAGGTTTAATAACTACCCTAACCCTAAAGCGTACCCTAACCCTAACCTCTACCCTAACCCTAACACGTACACTAATCCTAACCCGTACCCTAAACCGAGACCTAACCCTCAAACTAACCCTAACCCTAACCCTAACCCATACCCTACGCCGTACCCGAACCCGGACCCGAACCCGTACCCTAACACTAACCCAAACCCTAACCCTAACCCTAACCCTAAGATACCCTTGACTGCTTCTGCCTCCAATAGATTTCCTAAGCACTAGTGTTTTAAGGAACAGGTTAAAAAGAGAATCCTAATGTGATTTCTTGATAATGGGTGTGTTCCTTATCTTCTCCAGTGTCTAAACTCTTCTCCATGGCTGGACCCCCAAATAATATTCCTTGACGTGCTAAGGGGTATCTAGAGAGTGGGATAGGTTTAATAACTACCCTAACCCTAACGCGTACCCTAACCCTAACCCCTACCCTAACCCTAACACGTACCCTAATCCTAACCCGTACCCTA